>NC_046156.1:172433683-172733683 GCF_011064425.1 Rattus rattus | reverse complement strand
ACACACACACACACACACACACACACACACACACACACACACCCCAAACCAAACACTTCTCAAAACAAACAATTACGTCTGATACGGTTTAACTCATCCATGGTTTCTTTGGCTTTAGCAAAAGGGGTCTAGTTTTGTTTTTATTTTTTTCCTAAGTGCTTAAGTTCAGCTAACTTAGTGTCCCTTAGGAAAACTGATCTATGTAAATGCGATTTGACTAAAGGAGGCCTGAGCATTTCGCATGTGTTTCCCATTTTCTAATCACCCTGAGCTCTGTACATGGTAAGCAGACTGAAAACGATGGTGGTCTCATTTCAACATCAATTTTTATCCATTTTATCTCTCAAGAATGCTGAACAATGCTGGAGAGAATAGCACTTCCTATCTCCAGACAACCAGAAGCCAGGATTCACGGAAATTTGGACAATATGTTAAACTGAATGCATGGGTAGAAGACCCAAAGGAAGATGGCAGCTCTCAGTGATGTCTACCTTGTTACAATTGGCTTAAACATTAGTCGAGATTAATTTTAAATATTATACATCAATGATAATAATGTTATTCGTGTCAACAAGCGTTTACAAATTATAGAATGTATTAGTTTTCTCCCACTGTGTGGTAAACAACCACAACGTCTGCTGCTGAGAGCAACTGACGTGGGTTACTTCCTGGTCTCCAAATCTCAGCCGCCCAGGCATAACTGAACCTCTGCTAGGGGCTCATAGACTTAGAATTGAGGTGTTAGTTGGCTGTGTTCCCATCTGGAGGCTCGACTGAGGAAACTACTTATAAGCCCATTCAGGAGTTGGCGGTGCTCATTTCCCTGTGGCTATGTAGCGGAGCTTCCTTTTGGGCTAAGAATTCTTAACCCTTTGACGTCTCCTTCAGGTTCTTTCCTTGGGCTTCCCACCATGGGCCCTATTAAAACATGGCCATTGTAACAAGATAGACATCACAGAGAGCTGCCATCTTCCTTTGGGTCTTCTACCCATGCATTCAGTTTAACATACTGTCCAAATTTCCGTGAATCCTGGCTTCTGGTTGTCTGGAGATAGGAAGTGCTATTCTTCAGAGCCATCTGGAGCCATTTCTCCTCTATGAAGAAGGACACAGATCTTTTTAAAAGTCTTTCACCCAATTAAGACAGACCCACCCTCACTTTAGATCAACTCTATACCAACTAATCTGAGACCTGAATTTTATCTTCAAAGCCTCTTAGCCTTATCCGTATAATATAACCGAATCACAAAGTAACAGCCACCGTATTCCCATATCCACATCCGCATCCACGGAGAAGTATCTTGCAGGATATGTACGCCACCAGGGTATCATGGGAGCTGTCTTAGAATTCAGTTCTTCACATCTCCCCTCCTTTGTGCAAGCAAGTAGTGATAGTCTTTGTAAATCCTACCTTCAAGAAGCACATGGAGTTTGAGAGGTGGTGGATCTGCAGACATCACTGTTCCATGAGATTCACCCATAATACAGTCATGTTAGATGTTCAGAGAGCACAGAGGAGGGTTTGGTAAGAAGGCTACAAGGCAAACAGGGGAAGGAAGTAGGCGAGCTAAATAGGGTTGGCTTGAAATAGAACAGTGGGCCAACAAATCACCACTAATTTGTCTTCACTAAGCTATCAGCAATGTTCTGAGTAATCTTATGTGATTTTCAATTTTAGGCTTCTTTTTAAAACAAATAAACTAGTTCTCCCAAAGCCTACTTTGTAGACCAGGTATATGTGTGTGATGCATTACAACTATGTTTAATAAGTGAACACTCAAGCTCTTAGGGAAAGGGCACCCTTGTGCCCTTCAGTAGGAATACACCTTTCCATTCATGAAGAAATCATTTCCAGGAGAGCAAAAATGAGCCCATGTTCGCAAGCACAATCCTACCAGCACCTGCCATGGTGACTCCTGATTCCCCAAGTAGCCACCAAAGTTGAAGACAGAGATAGATGCCTCATAGCATCTTGAGGGTCACATGACCAACTACACACAGAGAACAGGCATATATGTCATTTGGAGAAATGTTCCCAGTTTCTGATTTTACTGCTACAATCTGTAACCCATGGGATCAGAAAATATGTCTATAGAAAGTAAAGTAGCCTTATGCCAACCCACAGATATCTCTTGAACCATGAAAGATGACAACACTACAACCAAAAATGAAACTGTCCCAGGGACATCTCTCGCTTGGGTATTTCCCTTCCTTGTCAGCAGCTGGATGCCTTTTCCAGAGAACACTGATGAATGGTCCAATGGCCTTCCTGGAGAGGTGTATGGTAGAGAGAAGACGTGGGGCTATAATGTCAAAAGGCCTGGACCCCAAGCTCAGTTCAGTCTCTTCTCTCATCCCCAGATCATTGGATAACAAAGGAATTTTCCATAGGGTGGAGAACTGAGTTCCACAGACAACACAAAACGTTTAGTAGCCACAGTGCGTTTAGACTTCTAGTGTTTAAATATGAACAGTTCTCCTAAGATGTAGAATCCATTAAGACCATGGGGTCCTGTAGCCAGGATTCCTGAATTCAAATTTCAGCCTTACCACATGTTTGCTGTGTGGTGTTGGACAAGCGACTGAACTTCTGACTCTGTGAAGAATTATAGCTCCTATTTTGTAAAATAGACATTGAAGGTCAAATAACTTTCAAATGTTGAGTGTATACATGGGATCTGGCAAGGAGAAATAATTTCAGCGTGGGCTGGACAGATAGCTCGGCAGTTTACAGTGTGTACTGCTCTAGCAGGGGCACTCAGTTCAATCCCCAACACTCGCATGGCAGCACACGACTACCTGTAACTACAGCTCCAAAGGATTCAGTGCCTCTGGATTCCCCAAACACCTGCATGCATTGTACATACATACATACGTATACATACACACACAGTTAAAAATACATTTCAGCATTACCATTTTACCATCAAACAAAGTTATCAGGCTGAGGAGATGGCTTAGCAGATAATGGTGCTCACCATGCAAGCCTAGGGACACAGGTCCAAAGCCTGGAACTCAGGTAAAGGGGGAAGAAAAGAACCTGCTATACAAAGCTTTCCTGTGGCCATCACACACATACTGTGGCATGCAGATATACTTATACTCATAGGGCACATCACACATGCATGCAAACACACACACACACACACACACACACACACACACACGCAAATGCCCACCACACAAATCCCCTCATCAGCTCATATATTTAAATACCTGGATCCCAGTAGGTAGAGTTATTTGGAAAAATTAGGAAGTGTGGCCTTGTTGATGGCAGTGTGTCCCTGGGGATGGGTTTGGGGGCTTCAAAAGCCTGTACCATTCCCATTTAACCCTTTCTGTACCCCATGTATCTCAAGATGTGCCTCAGCTACTGCTCCAGCACCATGTCCCTTGCCATGACAGTCATGGACTCTAACCCTCCGACTGTGAGCCTCAATTAAATGCTTTATTTTATAAATCCCCTTTGTCATGGTATCTTTGCAGCTATAGAAAAAATACTTAGGACGCCATTTAAAGAATAAGTAGCTAGCTATATGAATAGTTAATGCATACATACAAGGAAGCTTTGTTCAGCCTTGAATAAAATGATGTCACTTCAGGAGCACGGATAGAACCATATGTCATCACCATGAGCAGTTAAGCTAGCCGTGGAGAGGAGAATGTTATGAGCTTCCTCTTGTACAGAATCTAGAATTCTAAGCTAATACTATATGTGAGATATATATATGTGTGTGTGTGTGTGTGTGTGTGTGTGTGTGTGTGTGTGTGTGTGTGTTTAAGGCAGAGATGTTGAACAGGACTTCTTGGGAAAGTGAAGAGGATCAATGGGAGGAACACAAAAGAGGGTAGTGGAGGGAGATTGATGGTGGTAATACATTATATGTGTGTACTAAAGTCAGTCAATGAACATGCTAATAAGAAGTGTAAGACAGAAAGCACAAGTGATGTAGATGTAGATAAGCTTATATCTGAATCCATAAGCCTAAATAGTATTATAAATGTACAGACTATACACAACTACACACTCACTCTCATTAAACACATATTCTGTATTCCCATACATATATACACATGTTTATACATGAATATGCACTATATGTGACTTTACTAAAATGTGTAAACATTCAATAAAGCATATATATATATATATATATATATATATATATATATATATATGAACCACTTGCAAATATTAGGAAGGCAACACTGACCTGAAGCAACCTCCAGAGGTGGCTGTAGTGTTTGTCTGCCCCGTGGTTAGCTTTGTTCCTCTCTCCCTGATCTGGCTGTGAGCAGCCATGTGTGAGTGTGTCGGATACCTTCTCTGATGAGCTGTTCCACTCTTCTGGGGTTGGGAGACAAAATGACACTGCATCAAGACAAGGCAGGGCTCTGTGTGCAGGTCTTGGAGGCCATCCGTATGCACGACCTATGGATTCTATGGCTTTGATGTCCCTGCCTTGGCAGGTCTGTGGACAGCACTCGGCTCCCTTTCTCAATCTTCTGTACATTCTGAATCTGGTTCCTACCCTGTTCACAAGGCCTGTGAGTCATGCTGTGTGAGTGGAGCTCCAGGCCACTGTGAGGAAAGGACAAGAGGAGGCTGTGCTTAATAAGGCTCTGGCTCCTACTCCCATGTCAACTGGCAACACTCTGCTAAATGTTTTATACAACAGGATAAGCAAAGGCTGCCATCAGACGAAGGATTGTATCACTGAATCAGGAAATCAAACGGAAGACCCCTGCACTGAAGCATTGTGTTTAGCAGAAGAAAAAACCCTACATCTGCACGCATGCCTTTAATATGTGTGTAAAATGCTTCAAATAAAGGACAAGAAGATAACGAGTCACTACTCCACTAGGAATCAACCATCACAAGGATTCACATGAAGTGCTGAGGCTGGGTGTGTGCAGAAAATACCTTCAAAGGGCCCACACACACACCTGTGTTTGTGTCTGCATGCTTCGTTAATGAAGTTAGGACAGCCCACATCGATCACAAAACCAGCAAGCTGAGTATAAGCAAATGTCAAGTATATTATAACTTTAAGAAATCTAAAATGTGAATGATGACATCAATTGACAAGACTGAGTGAGCTGCATGGTTGGAAAGAGCTGTTAGGAATGATCTCCATGCCACAGCCAAGTATTGGAATTCACTTAAGTTTCCATCCATTGACTAATGAATGGATAAAGAAAACAGATAGGTTTGGAACACTTATTCTGTCGGGTGGAGTACTACTCAGTCATAAAAATAAGATCTTGTCTTGTGGGTTATGGCAATAGGGTTGGAACTGGATATGATCTTACTATTATGTGGACTCTAGATAAATCAACACATGAGAAATGAGAGTATCAGAATGGCTGGTAGGAGCCAGGGAGAATTTAAGGGCAGGGAACATTTAAGAAAGGCTTACCAGTGGGTAACATAGAGCTGTAAGTCAGGCTGGTGTTTCTATGCTGCAGAATGGCCACAGAAGTTGGCAAAGAACTGTATGTTTTAAAAACTTCAAATATCTTTAAAGAAATAATGTTTGAAGACTTAGGTATGCTTTCCCTGGTTTGATTATGACATAGTGCATGCATGAATCAAGACACCAGATGGTACCTGTTCATGGAAGTAATTTTTATGCCTAGATTTTTTTTTTAGATTTAAAATAATTAATAAAAGAATGGTTCTCTGGAGCTCACAAAAAGCAATTCCACCAGCTGATACCACACTTCTAATCAGATCTCCCCTTGTAGAGCTGGGCATAATCACATGATCAGTCTCTCAGCAGCATGGAGATGCTTCTTACTCTAGCTCTCTCTGTCCTTCTCAGTATTCACTCTGTCATCTCAGTACTCTCAGAACTGTTCCATGGTAAACAACAGAAAGGCACCGAGGAGAAGTCATTTCAAGAAGATGGAACTAAAGAAGGGAAAGTTATTTCTCTCCCACAGTCACCAAGTCTGGAAGTCATTAGTTCAGGTCTGCTGTGGCACTCTGCAGTATCAGAAACCCAAGCCTGGGCTTCATTATTTCTCTGCCACAAGGACTTGCCATTCTCAAGGTTCTCTCTGGCCCAAAATGGCTGCTAGATCACCAGACATCATGGCAGCATTCCAGACAGCAGGAATATGAAGAGGAGTAAATCCTTCCTCCTTCGAGGAGACTTCTAAAAAATTTCACACTCTCCTTCTGCTTTCATTCTGTCAACCACAGCTCAGTCACATGACCACACATAACTTCATAGAAAGCTGGCAAATAGAATCTTTATTCCAGTGCACAGACAAAAATCAGTTATAAAAAAGAGACATAACATGTCTCCTCACCTACTAAGACCATTCTGGCTTCCTGAATGAAGCTATGCTTGTAGAATAGAGTAGTGCCCCCTTGTCTCATCTCCTCTTCCTAATTATATCTTCAAGAATTGTTTTCAAGCTGGTGAAAAGACAACAAGTGCCCGCTGGGGTTCATGCACTGGAATACTATTCGGCAGTAAAAAAAGAAACTATTAATCTATAATACATGAGTCTCAAGGAAAACATGCTCAATAAAAAGCAGCAGGCCAAAAATTAGAGAACGTGTGTGTGTGTGTGTGTGTGTGTGTGTGTGTGTGTGTGTGTGTGTGTGTGTGTGTGATATAAAGTTCTAGAAAATGAAACCTCACCTGTAGGACAGAACTGAACCAGTGTTTATCTGGGAATGGTGGGAGGAGGTAGGAAGGCTAGCATAAGTTCTTAAGGGCACCTGAATATGGAGGTGTGTTCACAACCTTGACCAGAGTACTGGCTTTCTGGGTGTCGGTGTTTACCAAAACTCATCAATTGGAACTCTTGAAATATATGTGGTTGGTTCTTTGTAATTGTTTTTCAATAAAGATGCAAAGTTACCTTTAAAACAAGACTCCTATATATCAGCCCTAAGTCAGCAAATTATCCTAAGGAATAAATCAGGGTTTCTAGTGTAAAGGGGGACATGGCCGCTAATCCCAAGCAACTCTGAAATGAACTGAACCAAGCACCTACAAGCTGCTTCCCTCAAGCCAGCCCCAAACTCCAGTCAGGTGTAAGAGTTTTATGGCCAGGAGTAATTTGCAGGCACACTCAGCTTCCCAGAGCTGATGCTACAGGAAGCTCTGGGTGCTTGTGGGGACACGGGCATTCGTATTTTAAACATCACATGGTAAACTGTATATTTTCCACTTTTAAAAATGAAACGCAATGGCATGCTGTCTTCACATTTCACATCTGTGCTGCAGAGCCGAGAAGGATCAGATGACAGAGACAAGTAGCCAGCATAAACGAATCCTCTGAAGGAATTGTGAGAGGGGCAGCTGTTCGGAATCTGCTCTTTCCAATGACCAACACACTCATGTCTCCACATCTCTTGGCCCTGGCTTTATGCTTGGGTAAAAGCGTATGATAAGTTCTGGAAGTCTCAGATGTTGGCCTCAAGGCCAACTATGGAGAGGATTCTCCATTTTCTCTTTAGTTTTCCCATCTGGCTCCTAATGCTCATGGCGACTGGGACCTGTCCTTTCAACCCAAAGCTGTTGCTCCTTCCTTTTCTCACTGAGGAAAATCAAAATCACAGAGGCAAGTTCAAAAGCCATGTTGAGGAAGACAGGCTTTCTTTTTGCTTCAACTCCCTTGAGCCTTTCCTTGTTGGACTCTGTAGTCCAGCCACTCCTGAGTTTGTGGTGTCCTGAGTTGTATTCTGTGACCCCACAACCCAAAATTCTTCCCCACTAGTCTGATACCTGCCTGACTCTCATTTAGATGAAGACACTTGGGCACCTGCAAGGCCCACGTTGCCCAGAAAACCTTGTAATGTCAGCAATTTAACCTCTGAGGAGACGAAATGGGCAGGTATAGGTTGGTCCACATGGCTCTAGAAGACCAAGTGGCAGAGGACGTATGAGAAAGATGAGGCTGTGGCTATAACCTTGGTGAGGTCAAATATCTTCAGAAGCTGGTATTTTTGACTCTGAAAAGCTAACCTGGGTGAAGTAGCTTGTCCCACATTAAGTCACCAAGTCATCTTCATATACGTATATTAAGTAAATTCTTACAGCCTGTGATTCAAAGCACTTCTTTTACAGGTCTGCCACTGATAAAAGCAGGTCTGCTGAAGGGACTGGTATGTGAAGGGTGTTGGCCTGAGGGTGCAACTGCCCTCTTTGCCCCACAACTTCCCACGCCAAGGACCTCTGTATCTAGAAATAATCCCCCCACTAAGTTTTTCCTTTTGCTGGATATCCCACAACATTCAAACTGCATGTTCCCTCTCATCAATAGTGACTCTTAATTGTTCAAAGTAAGAAGTCTCATTCCAAGGTACAAGACCTTCCTGTATCTCTTTCCTTTGAGACAAGGTCTGCTGGCACTGAACTCATGGTAATCCTCCTGCCTTATCTCCCAAGTATTATAAGCATTCACCACTATATCATAGTTTTTTTTTCTATGTGGGAGAAGGAGGAAACTGTATACTTCATTAATTGCTGATTTCATCTGCCTGTGTTACTTTCTTACAATTTTCTCTCAGAGTCTGTTCATGTTCTTTTACAATCCTGTGTGCTCTGCAAAACTCCACAGTCCAGCATTAGTGACCATATTTCCAGTGCAAACCAGGAAGAGCTTTCTTAGTTCTCTCAAATTTTCTCCTGAAAAGTCAGTTTCCCACACACATCATTTCCTTGGCTCATCTTGGAACTGGCCCGAGATGCTTTGTCAATGAGACCCAGAGCAGCTGCTGAAGGTAAGAGAAAGAGATGAATGATGTTCTCCACTGTTGGTTCTCTGAATGACAAGCAACTTGCCCCTCTTCAGTAGACCATTCCTTCCTCAGCTGGTAGGAGCACATCTGTGAGACAGAAGTCTGTGATATAATGTCGTTTTATGCCTTTTTATTTCTGAGGGGCACAGGGGAGAATGGAGATGTCAGAATGAGTCCATCGAAGCCCAGCATGGAGAAATCACAATCCCACGTCACAGAGGCACGTCACTGTTTACTACATCATTTCTATAACTCTCCCAGCACGACTACACCTTATACCTTGCTCTTTGCAATGTGGACTAAGAATGTGGTGTGTGTGCGTGCGTGCGTGCGTGCGTGCATGTGTGTGTGTGTGTGTGTGTTGGTGTGTGTGCTTGTTTCTTTGTCTTTGGTTTTGAGACATGATCTCATTATGTAGACCTGGCTTGCCTGAAATATACTACGTAGTCTAGGCTGGCCTCAAACTCACAGGAAAGCACCTGGCTCTGCCTCGTGAGTGGCGAGATTAAAGGCATGTCGAACCGTGCTTGGAGGTTTAAATGGGAAATATCTTCCATAGGCTCAGACATTTGAACATTTGGTCCAAGGTTGTTTTGTTTGGGAACATTTTAGAAGGCGTGGCCTTGTCAGAAGAAGTACACCACTGGAGGAGAGCTGTGGGAGTTCAAAACCACACCACAACTTTCATTTTTCTCTTGGTTTCTCGCTTGATATTGATGTGATTCTCTTCGCTTCCTACTCCTATTGTCCTTCCTGCCAGATGTTGCCGTGCTTCCCTATCCTGTAGAACTCATTCCCTCTGTAACCGTAAGCTAAAAGGAACTCTTCCTTCCAGAACTTGCTTTTGGTCATGGTATTTTATAGCAACAGAAAAGTGACTAATGCAGTGGATGAACTCTGAAAAGCAGGGACATGCATTCCTGCTCAACAGCAGGGTTGGCAGAGATGGGCCATGCTGCACCCCTGTGAGGAGCCACCTGCTTCTTCTGGCTTCCAGAGCTCTACTGCCTCATGCACTAATGCTGGGACACCAACTAACTGGGGGGCTGGGGTCATAAGCCAACCCACACTTACCTTACAGGTGTTTGCTTTCTGGAGTTGGAGGTGCTGGTTTTTCCTGGAGAAATTTTCCCTTGGCCCTGAGACCCTATGTGGTTCTTGTCTAGCTTTCTCTAAGGCTTTTCATTTGAAATGTTGTTTCTGGAATCTCCACCCTCTACGTGAGCCCACAGTATTCTCTCAGTCACATCCACTGATAGTCTCTCGGGCCAGTTTTACATGTGGAAGAAGCATTGCCACTCCTCAGGGAGAGGTAAAGAGATTGGGAAAGTCTTGATAGGCGGATTGGTGTGGTTGGGCATCCATAGCACAGAAGACTGCTGAACAAACACAAGGGCGTGGCTAAGAAGAGCATCTTATTTGTCCTTTAAATGGTCCCCATATTCTTCCCTAAACCCCTGCCCCCACCCACCCCTAACAAACCAGGTCTGTCCCATCAGCTCATCCCTTACTCTCCCTCACATCCATCAAGGGCACCTCTGAAATAATGATAAAAACACATCAACCTATATAGAATTTCTCAAAGAGAATAAATTTGGAGGAAATATTTAGGCAAGCCACGTAGATAAGAGATCTGTGATCTCAAAGATGCCCACAGGTGGCAAACACTGGCCACTGAACTAGTATTCATAAAATAAGAGAGAGAGAAGTCTTAGATAGTAGGAGGGTGGGCCACTGTTGGCAGGACTGTCCTGGTTCATCATCATTGTCAACCTGACGAGGTTTGGAACCCCCTGGGAGATACACTTTCCCAGCACACCTATGAGAGCATTTCCACAGAGGTTCAGCTGAAGCGAGAAGATCCATTCTGAGGCAGTACCATTCCACAAGCTAGAGTCCCAGAATGAGTAAAAGAGAGATAGTGAGCCCAGGAAGAGCATTCATCTTTCTGCCTCCTGCCTTCAGACACAACCTGAACAGCTGTTTCATACCCCGGCTCCCCTGCCTTCCCCACCATGATAGACTGTACTCTCAAATGTCGAGACAGAATAAACCTTCTGCCCTTAAGTTGCTGTCATCAGACATTTTGCCTCAGCAACTACAAAAGCAATAAAGAAATTAAAGAAATACTGACAAAAAAAAAAAAAAAAAGGACCGATTATCTGTAAGCATTCACAAGTCTCTCACTGTTCCAATCTCCATTTATTAACTTGTTTAACTCTTACTGTAACTCTATCTAATCTCTTACCCCTATTTTACAAATAAAAATAGCAAAGCTCCAGGTCAAGCTAGTACCTGTCCAAGGTTACCTGCCACCTAACCAACCAATGGAGCTGGTAAAACAGCTGATTCTAGAATCAATGCCAGGAGCCAGTCCACTCTGTTGCCTAAAATGGCAGCCTCTTGTGGCAATGGAAGACAGCAGACAGAAGACTGCAAGGGTGTGAGCAAACATAAGCAACTGGTGGGGTAGGATGCTGCAGTCTTTAGTGTACCACAAGGAAAGGAAACAGGAGATACCTCACAGTGAGAAACTAGCCACATGTACGAGAAGGCGCAGCATAGAAATGGTGATGGAGTTGACTAGGGAGCTGCTCCGTAATGACGCCCTCCTCATCTGCCCTTGAAAAGCTTCACTAATGTTGACATTTCTCATTTTGGGGGAGATGTAGATTCTTGAGGGGAGGTGTGTGTGTGTGTGTGTGTGTGTGTGTGTGTGTGTGTGTGTGTGTGTGTGTATTTTGTGCATCTGTGGACAGCTGGGGCAAAAACAATACTAGGCAGTTCCATTTTACTTGCTCTACCTTTTAGTTACACAAAGAACATGGGTATGGGAGACATCTCAGTTTTGCAGAGAGTAAAATGACCATAAAGATAGCTAGATTCTATATATAATAAGCATCATATCTAAACAAAGACACTCAGTGAAAACCCACAGGAACCATCCATCTGCCCTGGAAGCCACCACTCCTTCCCCATCTTTGCTGCAGCCTGTTTAGCAGGGCAACCCCCTTCACCAACAGCTGGACCCAGCAGTTCAGGATCCTTGGGATCAGAGTCCACAAGCATGGCTGCCCTCTCTCTAGATCCTCTTGCTGCCCCAGCCCCTACAATACAGGATTGATATAATTAACTCCTGTGTGTTAGCCTAGCCAAGCAAAAGGCACTTGCCAAGAAGTAAGGTAGACAGATCCATACAGAGGATCTGGAGGAACTGCAGAATCAGAACCTGCTGGTTCTCTCTGGATGTTTGTTGTTGTCCCATTCCTTTGTTCTATGACATTAAAGTCAGATGACCACACAGATGATGCTCCCAAAACAATGTACCAAACCTTAGCTGTTCAAGCCATTATTGACATCCTTCGAAGGGCAGAATGACATTTATTACTCACCTGTGTATTGTACTGATCCACAGAGATGGATTATAAATACCACACTTCTATTACTACACACATCATACTTCTGTACATCACACATCAGGAAAATGAGCGACTTTCGGGATTTGTTCTCTGGATATCAGACAAGAGAACAAGAGAAGTGAAAAGAATTTGTCATCAGTCTGCTAAATCTCTGAATCACACAGCTGAAGACACTGAAACTGACAATGTGAATATGTGTGGTCCTGTCGGACTTGCTAAACAGACAGCCGTGTGTGATGGCATGGGTCATAGGCCATCAGAAAACAAAAAGAAACAGAAAGAAAAGCAGCCAACAGAGACTGTGACTGCCTCGAACAGTTGGTGGAAGGCGACATGGAGCCAACCTTCCTCCTGAGCCTTCGACACTATCAGATAAACAAGGAAAAGCAAGTTCCATCCAAACCAGTGGAGTGTTTACTGTAGAAAGTTCATGTGAGGCTTTAATTTTTCATTGTATATATCCATTGTACCCAGCACTGTGTTGTGTAAGGACACTTTCATATATATAATATATGTTAAGCACATGCCCAGCCCTTCTAGTCTCCCCTTTCTCAGCCCTCTCCACTTCTTTGTTTCCTAAGAGTTTTGTTCCTTATTTCCATATACAAATCTAGGAATCACACATAAGAGAAAACATGCCACTTGTCTTCCTGAAGCTGGTTTGATTTGCTTAACTGTCTCTAGTTGCATGCATTTTCCTGCAAGCAACATAACTTCATTCTTCTTTATTACAACAAGTACCCAGACACTAGATCCACTCACCAAGAGGTCATTGGATCATCCGTGCTAGATCTAATCAATCAATGGAATAGTCCACTGATGGATTCATTCTTTACAGAGGGGTGCCCAGCTTGAAGGAAGTAGTTTCCTAAGAAGACATCCTAGTCCTTGGGAGCCATCTTGCCTAGTGCTCCTCCTCCTCCTCTTCCTCCTCCTCCTCCTCCTCCTCCTTCTCTCTCTCTCTCTCTTTCTCTCTCTCTCTCTTTCTCGTTCTTTCGTTTTCTCACTCTCCCACTCTCCTGCTCTTGCTCTTTTACTCTCTCTTCCTCCTTCTTTCCTCTTTTTCTTTTTCCTCTCTCTCTCTCTCTCTCTCTCTCTCTCTCTCTCTCTCTCCCCCCCCTCTCTCTCTCTCGCCTCTCCTCTCCAACCCTTTCCAGACACCATGAAATGAACAACTTCACTCTTCAACATCTTTCTGCTACGATGCTCTACCTACTTCAGGCCCAAAAGCAATGGAGTCAGAAGACCATGAACCATGACTTCTGATAGCAAAAAACAAAAACAAAAACAAAACCTTCCTTTTAAATGGTTTCTTTTGTCTATTTGTCTCAGCAACAGAAGGTCTGAATAAATGGTGACAGGAGAGAGGGCTGGGTCTGCACATCTTACCCTCAGGCCCCTACAGCATTCAACCCCTTGGTTTCTACCCTCTCTTCAGGAAGCCTGCAATGCTGAAGTCTATGGCTGAGCAACATTTTCTGGGTGCTCTCTGGCATGGCCAGGGATCTGCTACCTCAGCCACCCATGAACTCTCATTAACTCTGGCCCATGTTTTCCATTTAATATCTATTCTGGCAGTCCCTGTAGTGGCAGCTTCTTGGAGCATTCATCAGCCAGAGCTGCCCACGGCACTCATAACACACTTGCTGAGCGGGTTTGGGTGTGAGGGACACTTCTCACTACAGAGTCCTACCAGCCACTACACTGAAATCGTCATCCGGGAGCTTTTGGTGATCCCCTGAGAGGCATATCTCTTGGCAGCTTTTTGTGCTCAGGAGACACTAATCACCTGAAGGGTAAATACACCTACTATACACAGAATCATTATTGTATAATCCTGCAATTAATCCTAACAGAGCTAATAAAGATCATTATCTGAGCACACTGCCATGTATTCTAGAACTTGTGGGAGTTCAATATATTTTAATCCATGATCACTTCAAAATCATAACTAGCAATCCAATTCTACCTGAAGGGTCATAGGAAAATGTAGAGTCCTGAGACCTGAATAGAGAACACAGAGTACCAGCTACTGTAAGCAGAGGGACACCCAGCATTCTCAAGTTGGACATACAATTAGAGTTATCATTGCACATCAATGGTGACCTTGCTGGCCTGGCCATTTTGGAAGTGTGTCATGGCCCTCACAACATTCAAGCCTTCTCTTGCCTTCCCAAAGTCTACATAGTACTGAACACTCATGCTTCATAGTGCAAATGGGACCTGTCTATGTCGGTTCCAACATTTGCCCTGGATAAGATGCCAGAACTTACACACTTCAGAGTAAAGTTCACTCAAATTTCCTCCATATGCTATGTGGTTTTGGCATGGGAAGTCACCAACCCGGCATATAAATCCCCAAAGTGATTCTGTAAAACCAACAGGCAAGATAAAGGAAGGACCTTGCTGGGGTTGGTGGGATGTAAACACAGTACTAATGTGTAAAATTCTCTCTGGTAGTCAGAGCATAGACATTTAGCAGTCACTGATTTCCCCACTCCTGGCAAATGGTCTGAAAGAGATGTAGCCTAAGGACTTGTCATCGATGGTGATGTTGAAGAAGCTGCCATGGTTGGCTCCAGGAGAAAGGAACATCTGCAAAACTGGTCCATGGTTCTATGCCATCTGCATATGAAGTGACATTGGCAAACATGTATCAAATACCTGTTAAAGTTTAATAAAGAGAGAAAAGCAAGCTCTCTACATTGAAAGAACGTGTCATCAAAGTCAGTGTTTCTGAACTAGGGATAATTTTTCTCCTGGAAACATTTGGCAACATTGAAGATGTTTCTGGTTGCCACAGTGAGGGTGTCTTATGGACATCCAGTGGATGGTGGCCAGAGACGCTGATCAGTAACCTACAAGGCATAAAACACGCCCCAATAACAAACATTTATTTGGCTAAGAATGTCAGTAATGCTAAGATTGAGAAACCCTGAGTTGAAGACCAGGGAACTATAAACAGTGGTGTGCTGGTAAACATTAACGACAGGATCTCTGGGGGAGGGAGACAGTCTCCATTCGCAATGTTTACCAACTTCCATGGTATTCATGCTCCAGCCGAGGCTGATTTCAAACTTACACAGGTGGCAGAAACACAGAGCTGAGAAAAGAGGATGCAGCAGGGCATGAGCGCTTCTTCCCACTTCCTTGTACAGTCACGACAGATCTAAGCAAGCCTAAGGGCCTGTAGAGCAGTAACGTCATAAGAGAAGGAGATGACAATGAATTCTTAGCATTCTGTTGTTGTTTAAGATGAAACTCATGTGTGTTCGTGTGATTAATTTTTATAATGTCTTTATTGGGTAATTGGCTTGCAAAATCACTAAGCACTGAACATAGGCCTCTGTGAACCCACAGGAACCTGTTTGAAAGCATCCCTGGCTGAAGAGGGCAAGAAGCCAACGTACAATATAAAGTAGTGAATAAGGGAGGAGACACTGGGGAGATGCCCTGGGAAGCATGTGGTACCTTGTGAACTAGGAAGGTAAGAGCCACCCAGAAAAGGAAAGAGGAGGGATGCGCTCTCTGACGCTGGAACCCACTGACTCTGCTTCTTAGCATCTACACTGAGCCTTTCTATGCAGTCACATCAAATTATAAAAGCAAAGATGATTCCCATTTACCATACATGATACTGTCCACTGTAGGTGCCAATTTGGATGAGCTGAAGAATACCTGGACAGCTAGTAAAACAATATCTAGTATGTCTATGAGGGAACTTGGAAACCCTGGAAAGAAGAAAAGGGGCAAAAAAAAGAGAATTCTTCTTCTGAAGATGGGACACTTATCTTTCTGCCCTTGGTCATCAGAGCTCCAATGTTCAGGCCTTTGGTCTAGGCTGAGTTTTACCATTGTCTACTCTGGTTCTCTATTCCTTGGATTCAGGTTGAGTTGCTCTACTGGCCTCCATGCTCTAACTCACAGATAACATGTAGAACGATGTCTCAACTTCCATGATCTCAAAAGCCAGTTCTCATAATAATCTCCGTACCAACCTGTCTCCTATTATTTGTAACTAATACGCCATACCAAAACCAAAACCGGTATTCCTCCATTCCCTCCGTAATGCAACAGGAAAAATAGATTTCAAAAGGGGAAATATTGATAAGTTTAATATCGATATCAATATTGATAGCTGTTAAGGCCATTCACATACTTGTTCTATGAAATATGGTTGTTGTTGTTGTTGTTGTTGTTGTTCATGGAATTAATGTAAACAGATTTTCCAGGTAATTGAGGGCTGTGAGAGTGACTATCTTTGGCTGTCAGCATCTGGCAATAGAGTAAGTATAGGAGGAAAGCTTCCTATTGTCTTAAAAATGAAGTATTAGCCTGACTTGATGGTGCATGCCTGTAATCTCAGCACTGGGGCGGTGAGGGTGGAAGGGGCTGAGGCAGGATCTGGTGTTTATCTGAGAGACAGGGTGAAGACTGCTCCAAAAATAAAACACGAATAGAGAGGCAATCCAGGTAAATCTTAGAATACTTGCTTAGCATTGTGTAAGTTCCCAGGTTCCATCACCAACAGAGCAATTAGGTAATTAATGTATAAATTAATAGAACTAGTGACTAGCAACACAGTAAGTATTCCAAAAGGAAAGGGGGAAAGGGAGGGGAGGGAGAGAGAGAGAGGAAGAGAAAAGCAGGGAGGGATGGAGCAGAGATGGAGGGAAGGAGTTTATAGTAAGTTCTTTTCATCCTGGAAAGTTTGTGACATCAAGTCCCAAAGCAAAAATCTCAAATCCTGCGTCTTATCATTCATGTGAGTTATTTAGCATCAGTCTAGCAGACAGGAAGGCCGCCCCCAGAGTGAGAACAACTCTTAACTGCTAGTAAAGTACCACCTTCGGTCTGTTCTCCACCTGCCCAGTCTCGTTCACTGAGCATCAATTCAGTTCATCCTTAAGGTTTCCATGGCTGTGATAAATCACCATAACTAAAGTCGGCCTGGAGAGGAAAGAGTTTATTTCAGGTCTGTATCACAGCTCCACCTTAAGGTTCAACCCCAAGGGAAGTCAGGGCAGGAACTTGGAGCTGGGAGCTAAAACAGAGGCCATGGAGAGGTGCTGCCTACTGTACTGCTTTCCAGGGCTTGTTCAGTCTGCTTTACTAGACCACCCGAGCCACCTGATCACAGGCAGAACCACCCATGGTAGTTCTGGACCCTCCCATATCAACCATCAATCAAGAAAATGTCCTATATACTTTTCCTAAAGGTCAACCTATGAAGGCATATTCTTGATAAATGTTTCTTCTTGCAGAGTATGGTGAGGTGATGCAGGCCTTTAATCCTAGCACTTGGAAGGGAAAGGTGGGTGGATCTCTGTGAGTTTGAGGCCTACATAGTGAACACCAGGCTCCCAGAGCTAAATAGGGAGATGCAGTATTAGCAAACAGAGTTCACTTCTTCCCAAGTGACCCTAGCTTGTGTCAGGTTGGCATAAGAAAATAACAAGCAGAATCCTCAGGAAGGCGTTTGCTTTATGCAGAAAGGAAAACATTTCATGATCCTTCTTTTGCCCCCCTCAACATTGCCAAATGTCCTCTACCTCTGTGGTAAATGCTGATGGTGTTACCCTACCTGGGCTCTTGACACATCAGCACTGAGTAGCCCAGTTGCTAACTGCCAGTACCAGCATGTCTCCTGTAATACATCCTGGGCACTCCAGAGCCCACTGTCACACTCATGTGACATAGATAATATCCCACACTCATGTGGGAGAGATAATCTAGCCCACTCTCTCCTGGGACAACAGAACTTTGAGGAATACCATCTACACTGAATTCCAGAAGGATCATTCTGAGTACTCAGGGCCATAACCTATTTGATGACACACAATAGAGTGCCTGGTAGTCAAGAGCCCAGCAAGGTCAGTTTCTATGCTCAGAGCCCCCTCTAATTGCTGTTTTAGTTCCTTGTTCACTTATTGAATTTTCTGAAAATCCCTTGTTCCTATAGCCTGCTCCAGTGAATGCTTCTTCAGAACCGTGAATATTCTACAACGGTAGGTCCAACAGTTTCACCTTGTAAGCTAATATTTGTTATTTCTTCTCCTTCTTCGGCAGCAAAATTCACCAGTGAAGTGAGAGAGAACAGACAATAAGCATTCGCTTACTGCTTCCACCTCCCGACAAAGGCCAGCAAACACAGTAGACTCTTATTGACGATGTCAGAAATGTTCTCAAACATGGTAGCATGATTAAGCAGCATAAACTAAATACAGTATCTTCTTCCAAACCCTTCTGTTTTGGCGACACCTCCAAGTTTGACAAATCCATCGTCTCCCTGTTCTGTTTTGTCTTTCAGAAGGTGAGATATATGTTAAGAGCCCCCAGTAGGAACATAATGTAACAAAATGGTGTCTGAAGTAGAGAGAAGGCAAAAGCCAGCCCAGACAGTTGCTCATCTGGGCAGCCGTTTGCCGCCAAGCACAGCATTACTAGAGCCTCTTTGCAGAGCATCCCTGCACTGGGAAAAGTCTGCTTGAAGGGGGTTCACCCACCGAGGTGAATCCACAGCTGAACACCTGATTTTGATGTAAGTTTTATGCAGCGTTCACAATGTTAAGTCCTTTTCTTCAGATTTCGGTGTAAATGTTTCAAATGCCTGAGAAGACATTTTTGCTGAAAAAGACAGAGAAAAGCTACAGACGTGCTCTGGGCTGTTCCCTCTTGCATTCTGTTGAACTGACGATCTCTGTATAAGAGTAAGTTATCAAGCAATGACTGCTGAGTCAAGAAAACACAGAAGGGCGTTGCATACCGTGACATAAAAGCTACATGAGGGTAAGAACTTTGTGAGATTTATTATTGTATTCCTGATGCCTAGTTGGCCTCCAACAGAACATTGTTAGATGAATAAAGCAGAGAATGAATGAATGGGTGGGGGGAAGGGGTACTGAGTGAATGAGTCAGCAGATGCCAAAGTAGTGAAATGAATAAGTTACAGACACATGCCCGGAAAACACAAGCCAAATTCCATAACCCACCTAAGAATGGATGACACGAGGGCGCAGGGGAAGGGAAAGCAGTAACTTAACTGATGACTTTGCTGATGTGCCCATCTGGGGACAGCTTCATTTTGAATCTCTGACAAAAGGTTTTGCAGACTGTACTTTTGCAGAATGTGGGTACAGAGACCCTGGACTATGACTGATAGAAAGTAAAGGCTCAAAGACTGATGAATAAAAAAGCAAAATTAAAATCCCACACAAGGCTTTGGCTCCATAGTCCCGGATCAGACCCTTGCACATCTGACTAAGCATGAGACACCTGTGTATTTCCTCAATTGTGCCCACTCATCTTCCCACGTGTCCTTGCTCACAATGGGACCAGCCCCCATAGACTTTCAAAAGAGTCAAGGATCTCTTTTCCCCTTCCAGAAGACGGTCTGTCTTCAAAATAGACAGTGAGATCTAGGTTGTATGGTAAAATGTAGATTCTAGGGCTGGGAAGATGGCTCCATGGATAAAGCAGTTGCCCTACAAGCATTAGGACCCGCAGAGTTTGGGCTCAGAGAACCTACGCAAACTCTGGGCAGGCTCATGCATCATCCCACAACAGATACAGAGGGAATCTCTGATGCCAGTTAGCTAGCTACACTAACCAAATCAGAAGATTCTGGGTTGAGCAAGAGGTTCTGCTCAGAATAGAGAGGACAGGAGAGATGATTCCGCAGGTAAAACCCCTGCTGCACAATCTTGACAAGTCAAGTTCCATCCCCAGATCCCAAGGTAGAAGGGAATATCAACTCCTAGAAATTATCCTCTGACGTCCACATATGTGTCACCACCCCTAACACACACACACACACACACACACACACACAATAATAATAAATAATAATAATAATAATAACGTTTAAAAGTTATAAAGAAGGGAGAAATTGAAGAAGACACCTAATAGTATCCTGTAACTTCTGTATACAAGTGCACATATGCAGGCACACTCACACATACATGCAAATACACATACATGCATGCATGTCAAACACATCTACACACAAAAAATTGATAAAAACAAAATGCAGACTTTGGGGTCTGACCTCAGAAAGCTGGAACTTTACGGCCAGGGTACAGCCCAGAAGTCTGCATAGTAAGCTTGTACCACCATGTGATTCCACCCTCAATAGTAAACCATTAAAGGTACTAGGAAAGGAGAAAATCATTCTGGAGAGAGAAAGTGCTTCATTCCAGAATGCTTCAGGGAGGCGATTCTGATATTAGGGTAGTTGATGCCATTCCAGACGCCCTTCAGGACACCTCTCAAGCCTTCTCTAAACGGACATCGACTTACTGTTATCCAAATGGGAGGTGGAAAACATATTCTCTCTTCTCTGGGATAGTGGGAGAGAAGTGGGGGAGGGGGAGGGAGGAGGGAAGGAGGGAGGGAGGAGGGAGGGAGGAGGAGAGAGAGAGAGAGAGAGAGAGAGAGAGAGAGAGAGAGAGAGAGAGAGAGAATAAAGGGCTTTAGCAGCTCTCTTTGAAAACAGGGCCCTTGTGTGTAGTTTATGTAGAACACTTCTCCCTGAATGTAAACTCTGGAATTTAAAACTATCGCTGAGAAGGGAGTCAGGGAGATGGTTCAGTCAATAAAGTCCTTGCCTTACAAGCACAGTGACCTGGATTCAGTCCCCAGAACCCGAATGATTAGTGATATCATACATTTGTAATTTCAGCAGTGGCTGGCTAGGCAAGACAGCCTAGCCTCCTTGGTGCGTTCCAGGCCAGAGAAAGATTTTAAAAAGTCAACGGTGACTGAAGAATGCCAGTCAAGGTTCTCCTCTGGCCTCCACATGCACATAGCTAAACACAGGTACACATGCAAGAACACACACACACACACACACACACACACACACACCATGCACATACAACATGCACATACAAACATATCATAGAAACAAAAAGAAAGAAAACTAGAAACAGAGGTTTGGAATCTTGATATTGAATTAGCAAGGGAGACACATAGAGCCTCTGATGTCTGAGTCGCCCTCTTGAAAAGCCTTGATTCAGGGAGGGCTGAAGGGAGAGCTCACTCAAGTTCCCGGACGACAAGTTCCTGCGGCTTCACGATTTAGAGACTTGTAATGTATCTGTCTATACCATAGCTGCTTTGAGAGTCAATGGTGTATGCATGGAAGACAACCTGGAAATCTGGAAAAGTCAAGATAAATGGTCTGTTAGCATGAAGGATCTTGATGGTTTAAATCCTCAATATATCATGCCCACATGAAAGGCTTTCTCTAAACAGAGGAGCAGGACCACACTGTCTTACACCAACACCAAGGCCTTTCAGCTTGTTTTAAAGGGGTCATTATTTCCCACTGGGCATATGGTTTCTTCACAGTGTCAGATAAACACACACACACACACACACACACACACACACACACACACACACACACACTGCCTATGTGTGTAAATGGCAGGAAGCTCTTTGGCAGGTTCTTAAGTAGTAAATTCCTACTCCTTTTAGTATCCCGTTGGAAAGCCAAGTACTGCAGACCAGCTGCTCCTCCAGCACCATTTAGAGACCACTCTCTCAATGAGTTAGCTGTCAACATCCATTCTTTCTGTGCCTTCCTCTCACATACCCAAGGGTCTACTTGTTTTTAGAACCACTCTGGATAAGCAAAAGCACTTAATGCTTCATTTGCTTCCCATCAAACCTGGTTTTGAAAAGCCGTATATCACTTTGCATCTGTTATGAAACATGTGAGCTTCAACTCTGTTTCTGTTGAGTCCCAACTCTTAGGCAAAGACCTTATAGACCTGGGCATGTTCCTATAGATGCTGAGAGGAACAGAGGCTGGGGGAGGTACAGAAGTCAGAACAGCTATTTCTGCTGTGGTGACGCCCATATGTTAATCTGTTTTTCAATACTATCATAAAATCCCTGAGGCAACTTAAAGGACAAAAAGGTTTTTTTAGACTCAGAGTTTTGGGGATATCAGTCCATGATCAATTGGCTCCATCACTCTGAGACTGTGGAGAAACAGCATATTACAAGTACAATGAAAGAGCAAGACCTCACAGCCAGGAATAGAGGAACAGGAGAGGAAGGGGCGAGCAGAGAGACAGAGAGACAGAGAGACAGAGACAGAGACAGAGAGACAGAGAGAGAACAGAGATAGAGAAACAGAGAGGGAGAGGAAGAGAGAGAGATAGAGACAGAGAGACAGAGACAGAGAGAGACAGAGACAGAGAGAGAACAGAGACAGAGAAACAGAGAGGGAGAGGAAGAGAGAGAGAGAGACAGAGACAGAGAGACAGAGACAGAGAGAGAGACAGAGACAGAGAGAGAACAGAGAGGGAGAGGAAGCAAGAGAGAGACAGAGACAGAGAGAGAACAGAGACAGAGAAACAGAGAGGAAGAGGAAGAGAGAGAGCAGAGACAGAGACAGAACAAAGACAGAGAAACAGAAAGAGAAAGAGAGGGAGAGAAACAGAAAGAGAGAGGGGGGAGAGGGAGAGGGAGAACTCTGCTGCAGGATGTGGTCTTCTAAGGACTTGATAGCCCAATCAGTGCAAGTCCCTGGTTATTGCCCACATGACCTCTCTCAGCCAGGTTTTTTTTTTAATATTTTATTTTATTTGTAATTAAATGCATTGTGTCCAGACAGAGCCCAGCACATATAAATGCAGTACTCATGGAGACCAGAAGAAGGCGTCAGATTCTCTGGAGCTGGAGTCAGAGTGAGCCACCTAACTTGGGTTCTGTGAACCAGATTTCTCATCCTCTGCAAAAGCATTATGTGCGCTAAGCCCTGAGGCTTCTCTGGAGTCCTCAGGCAACTTCTGTATGCTGTTCAGGCTTCCCTTGGGGGTGTTCCACGTCATTAGCACCTCTACTTTCCTGGGGTCCCTTACTTGGGCCTTACTTGGGCTTCAATTGCATCTCATTCCCACTCACTCTCTCACCTTAACCCTGCCAGAGGTTACTTATAGGATCTGCCACCCTGCAACACACTGCCTGGTTTCCCAGTCTTCCCTTTGAATTTTCAGTGCAATCCTCCATGGTCCCATAACTCTCACATTCTGCATGCCTGCAAACCAATGCCATGTGAGTAACAATAGGGTTTATGCCAACATGAGCCATCCTGGGCATCCTTACCACAGCTGCAACAGCCCTTCTGTGTCTCGCTGTTTGACCGTGTGAAATCATTTTCTAGGGACTCTTAGGTGGACGAAGCTCTTCCTCCCCCTCCTCCTCCCCCTCCCCAAGCAATTATGCTTTGGAATAGCATTGAGAGAATTTTATGTAGACATCTATGAGGAACAAGACTGAGTGGCAAGTAAGGACCCAGCCTTAGTAAAACTATTTATGCATCCATTCTTGAGAGTGAAAAAAAAAGAACCCAGAAACTAATATTAGACGTTTTCAAACAATAATTGTTTTCAGTTCAGTGAAATGTCATCATTCACCCATACCAGGATAAGTTATGTTTATGAGACTGGCAGGCCCAGTACGATAGCTCAGCACGTAAAAAGACAACTTGCTGCTAAGCCTTGTAGCCTGAGTTTGATCCCTGATACTCACATGATTGGAGGAAAAGATGGACTCCTTTATATTGTCCTCTGACCCTTCATGTAACATAGCATATATGAACACACACACCATACATATATGCACAGATGAATGGATGGATGGATGGATAGATGATAGATAGATGATTGATAGATAGATCATAGATAATAAACATATTTTTGAAGACTAACAATATAAAGTGTTGGCAAGAATGTAGAACAACCCCAGTTGTCGTGAGTAAGAGCATGGAATGATAAAACACTTCAGAAACCCATTTTGTTTCTTTAAGTGTAATTCCACTTCTAGGTATGTATTTCTCACAAACTGATACATATGTCCACCAAAAGACATATACAGGGATGTCCACACTAGCTCATATTTGTACCATGTCTGCTTTCTCTGTGGTGACTTCCCATTACATACATGGTGGAATCTAGGAACATAGGGGCATGGGGACAACGTCCCCTGTTGAGGTCTTATGCAGAACAGACACATGATTGCTTCTGTCCTTTGTATCTATCAAAGCACTTACTGAACATCTGTCACCAGCCCGACTTTTAAAGACAGTTTAATCTTCTCAAACATAAGTGTCATAGACATGATAATTATCCTTTTGCTGAGAACAATTTTCAAGACTAGTAAATACCAAAAACTGAATGCAATCAGATGTGGGTGCCCTCTGCCTTGAACCAGCACAGTCATTGCAAGAGTCTGTTGTAAATGGGGGCTTACGTTTTTAGATGATTTAAGTTGCTTAATCTTACTGGCGTTCTATTATTTCTTGTGTGAAATGGGGGTTGAATTAGCTTGCTCTCTAGTCTCATTTCCAGGTAGATGTTTCATGCCAGGAGTCTGTGAACTCAGTGGACCATTTTTCTTTCAGCCTGACAACAGCTATAAAGGGACACCGTGCTCCCTCTACAGTTCTGGTAACTGCATCCTTGGAGGTCCCGAGAAGCCTGCGATAACCTTCTATATAGAACAGATCTAACTTAAGCATTTTGATTTTAATTTAATTTCTAATTTAAGCATTTTTTAAGTTTGCTTTCGGGGATAATACTAAAAGCACTAGGAGAAAGTAATTCGCTGTAAAATTAAATTCCTCTGATATAAGAACTTTCTTTAATCCATAGCTGCAAATTTCAGGCCCGTGTATGACTGTCTGTGGTGACTCTTACCCTCTGCTCTCTGCACCTTCCTCATGCAGAAAATGCAGAGGGAGATCAATTCCCAGGAAGGCTGCCTCTAGTTATTCACCCAGACAAACCACATTCCAACAGGAGCCAAGGCTAGTGCTGAAATTATCCCATGTGTCTTGTCACTTAAAATATCTTCCTAACATTTCCTGAAATGAAATTTTAAGCAAACATACTCTGAACTCTTCGGATGGACTTATGACCTCTACCTATTTGTTTCTCTGTGATGACTTGTTAGTATAGGCAAAAAACACATAGGATGGATGGATGGACAATGGACAGATGAATAAATGGATGGAGAGGTGGACAGATGGACATATGAATGTGTGGGTGGATGGACAGGTAGCTGAGAAGATGGATAGACATACGGATCAATGATGGACAGAGGGGTGGATGGATAGACAGATGAATGCATAAACAATTAGGTGACCAATTCCTTTCAGGAATAGGAATGCTTTGTTTTCTACCATGAGCTTGCATCCTACTATGAGCTTTGCATCCTACTATGTGCTTTGCATCCTACTATGAGCTTTGCATCCTACTATGAGCTTTGCATCCTACTATGAGCTTTGCATCCTACTATGCCTCTCTCACTTTCTTAACTCCTGTCACATTCTGATTATTAACTCAAGCATTACTTCCTCAAAGAAGCTCCCTCTGATCCCCATTGAGAATCAGGTTCTTCCATTGTCCCTGCCCTAAGGCAGTGGTCCTTGCTCCAGAATATTAGCATTGCATACTCGTGCTCTCATCAGAAGAATTACATCACTTTTAATGTTTATCTCCTCTGAGCTATAAATTCCTTAATAGCAGAGACTATGTCTGAGAATTTAAACAAATGAGCCAACGGTTAGACAAATGTATGAACAAAGGACTTTAAATTTGGAACCTTGGTTCAGGGATGTTTCTACTATAAATGTAGAATGTCAGTACCTTAGGAGAGAGACTAGAGGTTAGAGACATTTATGGAATAAAAAGGTCTCAGGGGCTGAGGGGACTTCAACCTCTTATCCAATGGAGAAACACCTGTGCTGCAGTGTATTTGACCTGAATGAGCAGCTTGCCTAACCCTGGTGAGACTTTATTTTGGGAGCAAGAAATTGATTGCTTGGAAAATACCATTTTCTGTATAGTACTCTAAAACACTAAGATGTTTGGTCCATCTTAGTGCATAAGTTCTTATTCTAAAGAAACTTTACTCATCAATTTTAATTAATCGGTTTATAGGTCTACTTAGCTCATTATACTAACTGAGCTGTGCATGTATATACATTCACAATTTATATATACATATGAACATTAAGTAACATGAAGTCACATTCATTAATAAAGCCACTTAAAAAATGTTCCAAAATCTTTCAGTACTGAAGAAGAAAGTCAAATTCCGTAAAGTGAGGAATAATTTAAATTTCAGATGAGTTGATGTCTAACTTGCATCTTGTCGGTTTGGATTTTGAATCTAAATTTTCTGAAGACAAGGAAGAGTTCAGTGAGATGGCTCAGTAAGTAGACAGTTTGCCACACAAGCCTGACAAACTGAGTTCAAACTCCAGAACACACATAAAGGCAGAAGGGGAGAACCTACCCCACAAAGTTGTCCTCTGACTTCCACATGTGTGTTCCATGGCTCGTACACATGCCTACACACATATATTAAACAATCATCATCATCATCAACAACAACAACAACAACAACAACATCAACAACAACAACAACAACAACATTCTGTTTTTTAAACTTTCGGGGAGCTGTAGAGATAATGCAATGGTTAAGAGCACTTATTACTCTGTCAGCAGACCCAGGTTCAGTTCCCAGCACCCACCTGTTGGCTCCTAATTATCATAGCTCCAATTCCAAGGAATCTGATGCCCTCTTCTGGCCTCTCTGAGCACCAAGCATGCACATGGTGCAGACATGTGCAGACAAACACATACGTTTTTTTAATCTCTTGAACAAAATTTTCTGAAGACAATACTCACCCACAAAGCTATTCATTTCCAGTACCAGATTTTGCAATGAAGATATTCCTTGGGGCAATGACTGTGGAACATTTTATCATCACATATATTTGAGTATTTAATTGCCTCTGTCTATTGTGCCTCAGAAACCATATGGAGACCACTTTCAGATATGTCCCTTTGCTTCCTTCTCAGATTAGTCCTATCTGACATGGAGATTGTATCCACGATCTCAGGATGTCTCAACTCCCAGCCTAGCCCTACCTGCTGGCCACAATCCCTTCAGCTACACACATCTGTGAAAACAACTTGTACCGCCCCTGAAATGGTCTCAGGAAGCATGCGCATCAGTAGTCCTCTCACCTGATGCCAGGAACATATCTTGTAATAGGGAAGAAAAATCATGCCCAAAATCATCGATTGCTACACCTGTGTTCTCAATAGCGAGATCCTGACTGTCCAGCTAGTGCAGGACCTGACTCAGGGAGTTCACTCTTCTTCCCATTTGCTAGTGATTGGTCAAGCTGAAGTCTCCTTTAATCAAGGGAATGTGAGGTAAAGTCTGGGGGAAGGGAACTGCCAGAACATATGTTCGCCATCAATTAAAGAGATCCTCTTTCACTATACATGGACTGACCCTGGGTTCCAACCTCATAGGTAGCAATGAATATCCTAGTAAGAGCACCAGTGGAAGGGGAAGCCCTGGGTCCTGCTAAGACTGAACCCCCAATGAATGTGATTGTTGGGGGGAAGGGGTAATGGGGGACGGATGGAAAACACCCATATAGAAGGGAGGAGGAGGGTTGGGGGATTTTGGCCCGGAAACCGAAAGGGTAACATTAAAATGTAAATAAGAAATACTCAAGTTAATAAAGAAAAACAAGAAAAAAAATAAAGAGATCCACACTCTGTCTTACTGTTTCATCAACCAAACACTATGATGAAGAAGCAAGTTGGGGAGGAAAGGGTTTATTCAGCTTACACTTCCACATCGCTGTTCATCACCAAAGGAAGTCAGGACAGGGACTCAAACAGGGCAGGATCCTAAAGGCAGGAGTTGATGCAGAGGCCATGAAAGGGTGCTGTTTACTGGCTTGTTTTCCATGGCTTGCTCAACCCGCTTTCTTAGAGAACTCAGGACCAGGAAAGGCACCACCACCATGAGCTGGGCTCTCTGCATTGACCACTAATTGAGAAAATGCCTTACAGCTGGATCTCATGGAGGCATTTCCTCCAAGGAGGCTCCTTCCTCTCTGATGACTCTAGCTTGTGTCAAGTTGACACACAAAACCGGCCAGTACACTCTCCTCATACCCCTCCATGTACTTGGGTTACTATCATGTGAAGACATGGTTCTTGAAATTGTGACGTCCATCTTGCACTGTAAAAAGAAGTATCACCAATATCTGGGTATTAACAGAATGAAAACAGCAAATGTCATTAGTAAGACTCTGTACCAACCCTGCAAACGTGTACATCCAGCGGAGTGAACCTCAGACATCTTTCTGGCTTCAGTCACTGTTAATACAGCCCTCAGCTACCTGTAATGAAACCCACTCCTGATCCAAACCGGAACATAGTCGGTATCTTACATCAGCATTGTGCTTTACCGTCTCCAAAACACTTTTATATCCTCTGCCCTATTCAATCCTGCCAACAGCTTGGAAAGAGACGGTGTAACCAGTGCGAGCCTTCATTTTTACAAATATAGAAATTCAAGATATAGAAAGAACTAGACTCTTTGCTTCTGGGAGTTCACAAACCATGATCAATGAGCCAAACAAATACATGGATAATTTTTGCACTCCTGAATAGCGAAAATTAAAAATGTAGAAGACACCGTTTCTTGGCACGAGCATTATAATGTTGGGAAATGGTCGCATGCACTCATTCCCATGTTATCTACGACTACACTGGAGCTACGGTACAGAGCTAGATAGCTATGACCAACCGCATAGCCTCACAGCCTGAAATAGCTATTCCCTAGCTTTCTACAGAAAGCTCTTCAAAACCCTGTTTTATCCTTGTCATATTCACTCCAAAAAAAAACGAAAAAGAAAAAAAGAGAGTGAAAGAAAAGCCTTCTATTACAATAGAAACTGTAGGAAGTGGTTGGGACAATGTATGGTGCACCCTAGCGCAGTGATCTAACTTTTGGTTTGCTGTTTGTCTTGGGGTGTTTTGGTTTTGGTTTTGGTTTTGGTTTTTTTGTGGGTTTTTTTTTAAATCCTCTATAACCTATTGATAAGACCATAATCCCCAGATTGCCCAGATAGGAGCAAGCAGATGCCTTGACTGACTGACTAATTAATCAGTTTGGTTTGAATTCTCCCTTTAGTAAACACCAGAACATAGCTATTGAAAACAGTGTTTTGATGTAACCGACCCTCAATCAAAAAGAGAACTCTAGCAACCCGTGCAGGTCAGGTGGGAGCAGCTTTTTCTTCTCTCAGATTTGCCACCCTGTGAATGTCAATTAACTGGTTAAATCTGGTAAAATGCTTGCAGAAGAACTTCCCGGGAGATTATGGGCTCCCATACTATGTAAACCAAGATTATGCAAACCAAACATAGCAGGAAAAACAAGTAAAGTCATTTTGTTTCTTAACTGACTTCTAATTTCAATCTATGTAGCATGATATTTAGTGAGTGAAGCATTTAAATATTCACTCAGGTGAGAAAATGTGTAGCTGAACATTTAGCACAGTATCTGATAGTTTCTTGTTTGTTTGTTGTTCGTGGGGTTTTGTTTGCTCTATTTTGTTTGAGCCAACTTCTCCCATAGCCCAGGTTGGCCTCAAAGTCCCTCTGTAGCTGAGTCCAGACTTCAACTCCTGATCCTCTTGACTCCACCCTCAAAGGGGAGGTTCTTAGGCCCGCACTACCACAGTTGCCTTTCCCATACATGTGCTGCTTTCATTAAAAACTGGTTGAAGGGAGCAGGAAAGATGTCTCTGTCTGTAAGCACTTGTGACCTGCGGAAGCATGAAGACCTGTGTTCAGATCCCCAACATGTGTACACATGTATGCATGCACACGCACACACACACACACATTCAAATCAGTTGAAGGCTGGGATGTTACTCAATTGCTTGCCTAGTTTACATGAGGCTTTGGGTTTTATCCCCGATACCACAAAAGAGAAAAAAAAGAAAAGAAAAGAAAAACCAGAATAGTAAGAGAAAAAAAGAAAGAGAAAAAGAAGAAATAACAAATGAATTGAACCTGAAAGTTCATAAACTTTGAGAGAGTATTTTAAACTACTTATTAATATGTATGTATGTGTGTATATTATATATATATATATATATTTAGCACATAGATGCTCAGAGTCTACAATCTTCTAAGTTTTGACTGAAAATTTATTTCATATTATTATGACTTTGGCTTAAACCATTTCACAGAGCCCCTTGAATGATAGCAACTTAATTCCAGAGCATGTCAACAGTTTTACCAGCCTGTAAGTCGTTTTGTTGTTATAATGCAGAAGCAACTTACTGGTCACTAAGGAGATTCTTAAGCTTTTTAAATTAAAATTTCACTTGCCTCACTTGTAACCTCCATCAGACTGAGTTCCCAGATGCTCCAAGTTGAAAGTTCATCTCAGTGTTTCTGAACTCCCGGCTCCCTGCTGCCTGGAGAACTTGATGTTCTTAGCCTATCAGCTGTCTAGCTCTGTGGTGACTACCAGGACCCTGGAGCTAGCCTGCCACCTCATGGGATAGCAGTATACATCAACAGAAGAGGCACGGACAGCTGCGTTAATTCCCTCAGTTTCCACCTTGCACAGGCTAAGGAAGAGCTGCTATACCGGAAGGGGGCAACTTCAGGGAGGTGGGGGAAAGTCTGTAAGACACACAAGCAAAGAGTCAGGCTATGTGCAACTGTCTCTACCACCCAACAGAAAAGCAATTGTAAAATTGTAAAATGAACAGACTTTTTTTTTAGGGATGGTTTAAAATGTTCTTTGCCTCCTACATAAACATTCACTTTAATGATAGTGAATTCTCTGGAAAAGATTTTTTAAAAAGACAGAAAGCTGGTCATTGTATTGCTGGAGAGATGAAGGTTGGACGATGCTGTGAAAGACTGAGTCTTTTATAACTAAAATGGAAAGGTGATATGGGTCTGTGTGCACTCTCATCAAGTAATTGCACTGGTTACCTAAGAGCTAATAATGTCTTCATACTACGGGTTACAGGCCAGATATGATCTTAGGCTAGAGTTAGTAAAACACACAGCTGGCGATCTGACCTCTAACCTGCGTCTTGATGCTTTTATGTTCTAGTAACTACTGTCTATGTGATAGGCACTGCAGAGATGCAAGAGAAAGATGTGATCTCTGCTCTCACCAAACATTCTGTTTCATTAACAATGCATGCATTTAATGCATCCAAACAAGTGACCACGTGAGTACAGAACACAGAGCACTGGAAGCATGCCCAATAATCACCCTAAATGTCTAGGAAAAGCTCACCTAGAGATAGCATTCACTTATTGAAGGAGTTTTATGATAGCTCAACACTGAGAGCTACACTCCCATAATCAGCATACAATCTGTATCAGTTGGCTACTGGCATAGCAGTGCTGTGTAACAACCACAAAATCCCAGTAGCATAAGCATTTATTCCTCATCGACCCAAAGAAGCCTGAGAGGCCTCTCTGCTGATCTTTACCAGACTCACCTGTCTAAAGCAATGGGGGATCATCAAATGGCTGTTTGTCTAAACTGACCTTAGCTATGAAAGGTGGGTCGCCGCCGCTCTGTTTTCAGTATCTTACAGGTTCCACCAGGCTAGTTTGGAAGCGCTCTCAAGGCAGCGACAGAAGTTTGCAAGAGCAAGCAGAAACATGTCAGCCTCGTGGATCTTGACTCAAATGGGCACACCCTCCATACTACTTCATTCCACTGGCCACGACAAGTCCCCGTGCCAGTTCAGATTATGGGATGGAGAAACAAACACCACCAGGTTTAGTTTTAGTACAAGGAACTGTAGTCATAGGACAAAGAACAAATACAGTTGCAAAAAAAAAGGGAAAAAAGAAAGGAGAGAGAGAGAGAGAGAGAGAGAGAGAGAGAGAGAGAGAGAGAGAGATATCAAGCTGCACCACTGCAATCTCCCACTAGACTGTGCCACCAGAGCAACCTCTGAGGCACCTTCTGTGAGTTTTAATCACTGCCTTTCTTCCGCTAGAGTTGATTCGAGATGATTTGGTTTATGCCAGAAATTAAACCCATCCTCAACATCAAGGTAGTTAGTCCTTCCCTATGGATGTGTAGATGCTATCTCGCCCTTTTTTATGAGCCCTGGTAACTGCCAACACAGAATCTCATGAAAAGAAATGCCTAAGGGGCATTTGTTGGATGACTGAACAACTATGAATACATATCATAAAAGTATTTTAAGTGACAGCTGCATATTAAGATTCATTTGCTCCCCTCAGGCGACCATTTTGACATGGATCATTCCGATATATAAGTGTTCCTGAAGGGAGAGAGAGAGAGAGAGAGAGAGAGAGAGAGAGAGAGAGAGAGAGCGTGTGTGTGTGTGTGTGTGTGTGTGTGTGTGTGTGTAGGTCAAAGGTCAACATTGGATATCTTCTATTGTAATTTCTTCACCAAGCTTCTAAATAACTAAGCCATCTCCCCAGCCCATTCCAGAGTCTATATTTTTAAAATAATTGATTATATCCAAATCCTATTCTGACTCTTCAACACTGCAGAACAGAGACTCACATCCACCTTACTTTTTTTTTTTTCCGGAGCTGGGGACCGAACCCAGGGCCTTGCACTTGCTAGGCAAGCACTCTACCACTGAGCTAAATCCCCAACCCCTCCACCTTACTTTGCTTTTTTACCTCAGTTTCTAGAACCCTCTTCCCATTTTTCTGCCATTGTTTTCCATGTGGCAGCATCACTCTGCAAAAACCCTGTGGGCTGACCTCCTGCTGGGGATGTGACGGAATGTCACTGGAAATGGAGAAGTGAACCCCATCACTTTTAGAAAGAGGAAACGCACGCACACAGGAGAAAACAGAATCACAAAAATAGTGTGGCATTAAGCCACATCATTATAATAAGAAGAGAATGACTCTAAAAAGGATGAAATAATCGAATCAAAGCTTCATTTCCTGGGGAAGAAGGAGTCTTGTAAAGAATCTCAGAACCTCCAGAAAAATTAGGAGTAGGCAATGTGGTCCTTGTCAAAGAAACTTCCAGAAACCATCCATAACCTTCTCAGTGTCAGGGCTGGTGCTGTGCCTCACGGAATCCCTCAGAGACGTTCACAGGATGGATGCTTTGAACAGTATCTTGCTAAGGTGCTCCGTGTACTATTAATTCTTTACATTTCTGGAGCAGACTGCCTCTCAGGAAACTCCCAGCACTGCACATATAGTGTGTCGGTGTAAATGATGCCCCTGAGGGAGCTAAAGGAGCGAGGCATTAACTCCTTCAGATCACTATGCTTCTACCCAGAGCACTGCAGGGGGGATAGTAATTTACTAAGTCATACCCTGGTGGCTGGGAAGAACAGGAAGGATAGATGAACCATTCCCGAGGATTCCTTTGCAAACTCTGAAAATCTTGATTATTACCTCATCTGTTCACACAGTATCCCAGTCAGAGGGAGAGAAGTAGCAATGTGGAGAGACAGAGAGCAAGTAGGTGAGGCTGGGGTGCTGCTGCCTTTACCTAAGCCTTTACCACAGCTGGCTAAGAGCAATGCTGACAGCACTTCTTCCCCACTGGGATTTAGGCCTTTTGAGTTAAAGTTTCAGCTAAATGGGGCTGGGGGATAAAGTGAGCGAAGTCTCAGGATGTAAAGTAAGGGACCCCACTCCCAAACTTGTCAATTGATTTCCATCACTCAAGGGAGCTCAAAATTCCATTTGTTTTCACTCAACCCATCAATGTTTACAAGGACTCATTAGATGGCTAAGTCAGGTTTTCAGCATTGAAGAAAAGCAGAGAAAGGTCTTGGGAGAAGGGGATGTGAGGACAGAGAGAGAGTCTACCCTAGTGTCCCTGGCCTCAGTTGGAAATGACCATAAGTCATCCATTTTACAGAAAGAGAGAGCAGTCTAGATTGAAGTCTGCTTACTATGCAGTTAACATGTGGCAGTTTTAGCTTGAAGATCCGAGTCCTGACTCTATCTCACAGTCACTTTTCCACAGTGGCAGCATTCTTTAGCTACCTTGTGAATTCTGGCTCTTAAGGGAGGTCCCAACAGGTTTGCAACAGGCATTAGATACTCTGCAAAACAGTAGCAGGCTGGGAGACGACAGCATGAAGACTGTCACAAGTTCAAGGCCAGCCTAAGCTAAATAGTGAGACTCTGTCTCAAAGGCAAAAAACCCAAAAAGGAAACAGGTGTCTCACAATCTCTACTTAACTCCACTCAAATGTCCCTGTCCCCAGCACGCACACACACACACACACACACACACACACACACACACACACACACACACACACACACACACACACACACACACACACACACGGGAAATGTTCAATACCCTCTGTGCTTAGGAGCTTTGCTACTTTCCCAACAGTACAATCAAACAATTGACCCTGAGATACCCTACTATGACCCTGAGATACTCCACCCTAATAAATACACTCAAAACCCAATCCCTGTGCCTAAGAGGAGAAAATAAATGTGAGTCTCGGACCAGTACACCTGCTTCCAGGTGGCATCCTCTTTAAATGACAGGGAAGCTACTCCCACGATGTATAGTCACCTAAGGAAGATCTACACAATGACACCAGTCGACAAGGCAGTGTGAATGGAGAAAACTCATTAGGGCCCTTTCCCTAAATAAAGATGTATAGTAAATTAATGGCTTCTAAGTGAGAAAGAATTCACTTTTCTCTAAGGTTGAACCCCTGGCAGGTTATCCAAGTCTAAGCAGTCAGCTCTAAACAGTTATCTATAGAGGCATCACCGAATAGGGCTCAGCAAGACTATATTTAGGCACATGTGTGTGTGCGCACGAGCACGTGCGTGTGCATGTGCATGTGTAAAAAACAAAAATTAACGAAGTCAGGAAGTCGAGAGGGAGTGGAGGGCATGGAAGGAGTTGGAGTGGGGAGAAGGAGATATAAAAATTATGTAAGTGTCACACTCATATATCTGTGTTTGCTAAAAAACAAAAACTCATTCAATGTTTTTAAAGACAGCCATCAACTTCTTGTCGGAAGTTGGCCACCCATTCAGCTTGTCATCAAATGCTGCTACCAAGAAAGATTCCAATTGATTTCTCTGAAATCTGACTTCAATAAATTATACTGTCACAAGTTCAAAACACAGGACACGGCATCCCTCTGAGTGCCCCCTCCCATATACACATCATAGAAGCAATTCAACCACGTTTACTAAGACTTATGTAAAACTGGGCCCTTTATTGGGTGTGACCTTGAATCTGTCTCTTAACCACCCTTTGCCTCTAGTCTCTGAGTATGATACAGTGACTGGACTAGAGGACTCAGCCCTTCCACGTCAGCATGCCCTGGCCCCGCTTTCTGTTGGCACGGGAACAATGTGAACATCGTGCTCTCTGGTCAAAGTCTTATTTCTGGAAAACGGGAGTTCCCTAATCTCAAGAACCCAACAGAACATTAGCCAATCTGATCTTTGTCAAATGGCCTGCTGAAACTCATTGGTAAGTCTTTCTCAAACTGATTAATTATGAAAACCAATTTGCTCCAAAGAGATTGTCTCGCTTCAGTGTTTTGAAAAAATAGAAATAAAAGACTGTGGCAGTGCCTTTTCCTCTTCTCTTTTTTAGGTGGTCTTAAAGACAAATGTATCTTTTCGTCATAACAAATGTAAAGACAAATATATCTTTTCTTCAGTGAAAATGGCTGGTCAGGAGTGAATCTCTGCCCCATAAAGTAATCACTTTGAAAAGGAAATTGCCCTACTTAATGTTGACTTCCCTTTTGGCAATCATGACCCCAAGTTTTCAGGTACTCGGGTCCTAGGCACAGCACTGAAAAATCCCACTGAGAACTCTCCTGGGACTGTAAGTGGACGGCCACAGGCTCTCCCACCCCTCCGGTCTACAGCTCTGAGTAAGAATGCAGGCACACTTGGCATGAGTCGCTCCCAACTTCCTCTGTGTACCTATCCCAGAAAAGGCTTACCTTTCCATGGCCTTTCCATAGCCACAGGAAATAATCTTCATCATTTTACCTTTGTGTTTCTCTTCCCAGGGACCTAAGGCCCAGGAACACAGCTGGTCCCATCTGTTTAGACATCAATCACTTAGAGATCCAGAGAAATACCAAGAAGGTATAGTGACATAGTAAGTTAGCCAGGGATTTAAATATTTGCCATAAGAGTGTGAACATTCACTCCTTCTGATCCTCAAGCAGGGTTTTCTAGATAAAAAGCAGAGATTTGGGGACAATGTAAGGATTCATGGCTGCTGTCATTGCTGTTTTATCAGAGGGCATCGAGGGAGTCGGAACAGGCCTGCAAACTGCTGTCTTCCAGACACTGAGGAGGACCAGGTTCAAATCCAGCATATCCTTGTGTCCTCAAGCTGATGGAACCTCAGAGCTCTGCATCTTCCCCTTTCAATTTCTGGGGGTGCAGAAGTTATAACATCAAGCCATATACTTCTTCCCAAGACACCAAATGTCTACTTCTAGCTTCCCTGTGTCTAAAAATGTTCATTTCAGAAGAAAGTATCTGCCTCTGTGTTCGTGGGGTAATCCTAGACATAAATAGTGTTTTAAAATATTTACTTTAACTCTCAGTTAAATGCTTTCAGTTTTTCTAGGCACAATGGCACATGCTTTTAATTCCAACACTTGAGAGGCAGAAGCACATGAAAGTCTGTGAGTTCAAGGCCAGCCTAGTCTCATAATAAGTTCCTGGAGAGCCATGGCTATGTAGAGAGACATATGTAAAAAAGGAAGGAAGGAAGGAAGGAAGGAAGGAAGGAAGGAAGGAAGGAAGGAAGAAAGGAAGAAAGAAAGTTTTAATTTAGGAACTCAGTGATTAAGCACACTGAATATACTTCCAGAGCCTAATACCCTCTCCCGGTGTGTAGATGTACAAGCAGACAAGACCCCCATATACATAAAAACATGAATATTTTTAAAATGTTTTCATTTTCCTTTATATTGCTACTGAAGATAATTTGTATATCAAGGGGCAGCATCTTGGGCTGGAGAGATGATTCAGTGGTTAGGAGCACTGACTGCTCTTCCAAAGGTCCTGAGTTCAATTCCCAGCAACCACATGGCGGCTCACAACCATCTGTAATGAGATCTGATGCCCTCTTCTGGTGTGTCTGAAGACAGCTACAGTGTACTTATATATAATAAAATAAACCTTTTTTTTTTTTAAAGAGGCAGCATCTTGTCTTAGACAAGATGTGTGTCCTAAATTTGCTTTAAGGAAAGAAAAAAAGACTTGTGAAAGGATTGCCACCACTGGAAAAAATAAAGCTGGTGATAAGCCAGGGGAAAGTGTTTAAATGCCTTCAGAGATCCGTCCCCAAGAGATGCTGGCTTAAGAAGCTGGGAGACATCCTCCCTTGTAGAAGACCTGCTCAGTCCCCAGAACCTGTAACTCCAGGTCCACTGCACACACACAAACCAAAATAGAATAAATCTTTAGGCAGGGACAGGGGAGATATTTCATTGTCCACTACAGGGTCTAGGGTGATCCGAGTACGTTTTGTGCTTTCTCCGGGGTTTCTATCAGCAATGTGCAGAGCGGATTCCAGGATGTGAGCACAACTGCTACACGTCCATCCAACTAGTTCCCATTCTATTTTACGCTACAATTGCACACGACTCTCTACAGACGATGCTATGGTTTGAGTGGAAAAGGTGCCCCCCACCAACTCCTGTGTTTAAACACTAGTAGCTCTATTCTGAGAGCTTGTAGAACCAACTGGACATTATGCCTAGTTAAATGGGACAGGAATACCACCCTAGTGTCATAGGAGTGGGGTTCATGGGCCATCTCTGCTTCCTGATCCACTGATATGTTATGCCTCAAGCTCCCACGGCCAGAACTAGAGCCCTAGCCACCGCGCCTACCTCACATAAGGCCAAAATAAATCCTTCCTCCTTTAAGCTGCTTCTTGTTGAGGCATCTGGTCACAGCGATAAGAAACTAATATGAACGGAGAAGCTTATGAAGGAAGGAAGTGGTCGAATAGAACAGAGCAGTTAAGACTCCAAGTGCCTGCCATGGACACAGCTCTCTCTGTGTGACTAGCCGCTGGGAAAAGAAAGTGGAAAGGTAGCCCAGGAAGGGTCCTCAGCAAAGGACAAAGGCTGTTCTCTGAGACGTGAACAACTTGGACTCAGATGACTGGCCCAGGAATTGCACCTGATCTGAGGTCTGAGCATCTCCAAGGTGACCTGGCATCTACAAGGAGGCCTGATTAAGAAGTTCAGTGCAGCTCAAATGTTTTGTGAGTGCCTAGCAGCAGATACTTTCCCTAAAGAAGTTTAAACATGAGATCAACAGAGAGCTGTGCAGTTGGTAGCAGGAGCAGAAGCCAAAGAACACGGGGAGGAAATCAGGGAACAGAGAGCTGAATTGTCCAGGCGGCTAAGCCCCGTTAGTAGAGACAGACAGATGCCTGGTTTTTGAGGGGGCAGCTAGATAACCCCAGCCCAGAGCTGCATCCTGAATGACCTTCCAGTTCCTGGACTTCAATCCAGTTTTCGTGAGGCCTGGCTGAGTGGCCTTTCCGGAAGGCTTTTGGGTGACACGTGGCTGAGTGGTGGAGATTCCGGTCAGCCTTCCTTCCACAGTTAACTCAGTGGCATCTGTCCCTTGGAGCCCCTCACCTGGTCATCACAGCACGCAAGGTCTAGCACACAGCAAGACCTAAATAAATTCGGGCGTTTTTGCGGGCCTCTCTAGTGAAAAGACTTAAAATGAGAAAAAAAAAATTATGATTTTAAAAAACAACAACCCTGATTCAAGTCAGCTTCGGATTCCAAAATCATGCTGACCTGGAAATGGATACATTAAGCTTTCCCCTCAGCTGGTTTCTAAGCCCCCGTACATTGCTACCATGCATCAAAGAAGGAAGCACCCATCACTTTCTGCGAGAAGCATCCTGCTTGCTGGTGAGGTGTTGTTTGGAAGAGTTGGTTTGCCCTCAGTGTAATCTCTCAATCACAGTGATGTTAGGAAGAACAATTCCACCGCCCACACCAACTTCGCTGAGGAGCCTCCCAAGTGGCTGATCTTTGACTCTGGGTACTTGTAATAATATGTGATCTTCCCCCCACCTTACCCCTTTCTATTGTCTCAGCTTCTTCCAGAACACAGACTCCCCAACAACCGGATGAGTCATAAAAGAAGAGGGGTGTAGATGTAAATTGAGCCTGTTTATGCTTTCACAGTCTCCAACTAATAAAATTAAGGAGATCCTACTAAATTCTGATCCGGTGGCTTCCTGTAAACAGGTTTCCCTTAGCAGAGACGTACCTTATTTAGCATCTATCAAAGAAAGAAAGAAATCCACGCCTATGTGGATGGATCGTATTTACAGTTCAGCCATATGCGGGGTGTGCAAGGACTTGTCCTCCTCTTGTCTTCTACAAAGAAGGCTCCTGGCTTCTGGCGTTCAGCTAACCAACAGAAGAAACGTAGAAAAGGTCTGGCCTCTCCCATTTTCAGAGCTCTGGAAGGAAAGCTGAGTCCCGCTGGAAACTGCCCCAGTCCTGTCCTTGCTTAGGTTCCCCAAAAACGTTTCAAAAACGCTGAACAAAGGCAGGTTTTGCCCTACCTCCCCTGACCCCTTCCTGATAAAGTGATCTTACGCCTCTGGAATTGTTGATTTTGAATGTATGTGCCTACCCCACGTCTGGTGTTCTGTTACAACAGCATGGAAATGGAGCCTAAGTCTGAGAAGCCGGCCAGCCTCAGAAGCCTTCTTCATTGCTTGCCATCTAATACATGATATGCAAAGCCTCTGACTTCAGCCAGCAGATATTTGGAGACCGTGTTGGCCCTAGCATGGGGACTAAACTAATGTGTGTTTAGGTCAGAAAGCGAATCAGAAAAGCCACTGGCGGGCACGTCACTCAGTGAGAGCTCTATAAATGCATCCCACTTGCAGCGTCCCCTGGCAAACACTCTGTTCTCCTCTCCTGGCTGTTCCGCGCTTCTTCTTGGTGCTGGGAAAACTTCGGCAGGCTGCTTGTCTTCTCGCCACAGCCTTCTGCCCTGCAGAAAACCGGGAGGGCACGCCACTCGAGGAGGAAGGACAGCCTTCGAAGGGGACGAGGAAAGCCCCGAGGTAGCCTCCAGCAGACAGAGCGCCCTCCCTCGGAGCGCAGGACGCCGTCACCAAGTTGCGATTGCCCCCTTGGGCTGCTGTGAGCCGAGCTCCGCGCGGGTTCCTGTGGATCTACCCCGCTAGAAAGCGCGAGCCCCGAGGCGGTTCCTGCACCCCCGGGAGAGGCTCACGGAGTCACCCACTCGCACCCCGTACTGCGCCCCCGCAGCTCCGGTGCCTCTTCCCCGGATCTCCGTCCCTCCCCCACACTCAGGCCGCCGTTGCCGCCGGACCCCTCCCCTCCCCCTCCCGGTTCCGCGCCCCCCACTCCCCAATCCCGGCCCTCTGGCCCGGGCTCTCCACCACCAGCCTGCGCTCCTGGCGCCCTCATGTCTTCAAGGGACTGCCGGCGCGGTTTGACGTGGTGTCTCGTTCGGATCTCCAGGCAAGACTTCGGCATCCGCAGACAGGCCCGCCTCGTACTCGCAGCCACCGCGCCCCGAGGAGGTGCAGAGTGAGGCGACTGCCTCGGAGCCACCCGCAGCGCCCGGGCCCGGTGCTGCTCCAGCCCAGAGCGCCGCGCGCGCAGCCGTGCCACCCCTCAGCCAAGGCAGGGGAAGCTGCTCAGACTTAGTCTTCTTGGGATCCAAGAGGCCGGTGTGCGAGGTGTCGGCAGCCTTCGCCCTCCTCGCGGCGGCGGCGGCGGCGGCGGCGGCTGGCACGGTGGCCGCCGCCTCCTGCGTGTCCTCGCTGCCCGGCGCGACCCCTGGATTGCGTGCTCTTGCTCCCGACCTCCTGGGCGGGGCCCCGCGCTCCTGCCCGCGGTCCGGATGGGTCTCCTGGATGGGATTCGGGCCACTTGGAGTTAATGTCCAACTGGGGGTCTACGGAGACCGGATCCGAGGTAAGAGGGGAAACGTGCTGGAGGGGACCGGGCGGGCGGCGGCTGTGTCGTCTGAAGCCAGAAGGGCGCGGCTGGACCCCAAGCGGGCGACTGAGTGTAAAGTAGGAAGGCAAGCGGGAGCTCAGGAGACAAGTTGAACCGGAGGGAGGCTAGCCTTGCGGAGGGTAGGTTGCCTTTTCCATGTGATCAAAAAATATACAGACAGAACCCCTGGTGCCCTGGAACCCTGAAAAGCCAGAGAGGGTAATTCCCCTGCCTCGCTCGGTAGGGCGCTGCTCTGTACAGCCCTGGAACCAACCGTGCGAGACTTGGCTTTCTACTAACCCACCGCCGCCAGCGTCTTTTCCAGAGTGCAACTGCAGCGTTATCATAGCTCGGAGTGTAGCTTACCGTTGAGCTTCTTTGGGTCTGTTCTGGGAGAAAGCTAAGCCCGGGGAAGGGGGCTGCAAAGGTGCTGAGAACCTAAAAATAGAGGGCTCACCTCCTCTAGAGGGATTTTGCAAAGCGGCATTCCTCCCCTTCCCCGGCCTTTTGCTTGAACTTTGTTAATGCCCTTATGCGGGTCCAGATTAGGAAAATAGCTCCTTACAGCGCCTCGGCCTCAGGATTCTGTCTCGAAAGACTCTTAGGAACCCTCTAGGTCTCCGCCAGGCCCTCGAGGTGATTGTTTTAATTACCTCTTCCTCTTGTCTCTGGCACTCTGTGTCTCTTTCCCCAGGCCTCCCCCACCCCCACCCCCACACGCTACTTTGCGCCACTTCGAGACAGACTCCTGAATGGGGTTGCTCTCCAGCCCCACGCAGGGAAAAGGAACCCATGAATCGGGAGTAGGAAGGCACTTGAACGGGTTCCCCCGCTTGCAATCTTGCCTGTAGCAGAATCTGCCTGCAGGGCGGATGAGCACGCCCCGGGAAGCTTGTCTAACTAAAGCTCGGAGTTCGCCAAGTTTGTGCTCTTTGACCGGGATAAACGCAACTCTGCCAGTTCCTTCAGGGAATATGTTAGACAGCGCTAGACTCACTCTTCCTCGGCATTTTGAATACGTGTTTCAGCGATTCAAGAGATGCGACCAACCCGTAATCGTGCGCCTCCTCCCTCCAAGCCTTCAGAGAAGGATTCGCTGTTTCTTTCTTGCCCTGACTATGCCCTCTGTCTCTCTGAGCTTTGGTGGGGGAGGTGTCTTTTAAACAAGTGACAAGTGCGTAGTGTCCGGTTAGCCTGCAGCTTTTCTAGCCCACTGCTGTAAGAGATTCCAGTGCTCCGGGGCCTAGAACTCTTCCCCGGGTCCTCTAATAAACAGACCCACCCCTGGCCTTTCCCCCCCCCCCCGGGGAAGCATCCCACATTTTCCCTCTTTCTCCATCTTGGGCTGGCCACTTATAGGGCAGTGGTAAGAGAATGCGTCCTCAGTCAAGGACACTGAGCACAGGGAAAACAAGCAACAGATCGTTTAGTAATTTCTGCCCAAACCCTACAGGAAACACCGGAGTTTGTAGTGAACTCTCCTCCCACGCCACCAGGGTTTGAAAGCAAATCCCAAACAAACTTTCCAGCCTGCTAGCTCCAAAATGTGCGGGGGGCACTGGTGGCAGGGAGCAGCCACCCGCTGCAAAGCTTTCTCGGTGATAGAGGATCAGGGTGTCTAAAAGTAGGTTGCCAAGAAACCGCCTCAGGTGAAATGAGGAGAGGGGAAATGGGGAAAGAGAATGGAAGGATAGAGGCCCGAAAAGCGAGGATTCACATAAGGACATCTACAGATCCCTGAACTAGTTTGGGGATAGATGGTAGAAACATTGGTTCCCCTACTGTTTTATGTTTTAAAATGACAATCCAGCCAGCCTACCGGCCGCGGGAAGACTACAAGGCCCGAGCGGTTTCTAGTGCCCCCTGGTGCCGGGAACTCAGAATCGGTGAGCGGCGATTTGGCAGTCTCTACCGCGGCTTTCCTGAGCATCCTTTAACCCCCAGTCCCGGGACCCACCAGGTGCCCAAGTGCGCAGAGCGATCCCTCTGCCCCGCTGGGATGAGTTGATCCCAGAGGCAGAGTAGAACCAGCTTTCCAAGTCCGAGAAAGAACGGGGCTCACTTAGCAGAGTCAATCTCGGAGTGAAAGCTTGATCGCCCGCACGGGCCGGTGCCTTAAGCTATTTGCACCGGTAGCAAAGGCCAGGCGTGGCGGGGACCGGTCCGGCCGACGCATTAGTGTAAAAGGGGGTAAAGAGATAAGTAGGGATTCGGGGCGGGGTCTAGATGGACTCCTTGGAAGAGCATCCAGGAAGACGCACGCCCCATCTTTACCGGGGGGTGGGGGGAGCAAGTGCCACCAACTAAAGAGCGGGTCAGAGAAGAGCGGGTTCCGTTTCTCCTGCTTCCCCTCGGAATTTGGGGGTGGGGTGCTTTCGGGAAGCCGGATGCTACCCGCCTAGAATAAGATGGAAAGTCTCCTTTGGCAAGACAGAGAGTGAATATTCCAGTGTTTTCCTCTTCTGCCAGCGTCGCCACACTTCTGATCGAGGCTCGCCTCGTCCAATTTTAAAAGCCTTCCGTGAGCCAAACTGGAAAATAAATAAATAAATAAATAAATAAATAAATAAATAAATAAGAAAACCCTCTTAATGCGGAAGGGAAATCTGGTGCCTCCGCCGCTTCCTGCCGTCGGGCACGGCGAACCGGGACCGCGCCTTAACCCCACGCCTCCCTGCTGCTCAGGACCGCCAGCCATTTCGCACGCACCCGAGAGCTGGCAAAACTGGCACCCCCGAGGTCGGAGGCCTTGCCTTCCCCCAGCTTCCCGCTCCCGAAGCGCCTCTCTGCACTGCTGCTCACCGGCCGGGAGCCAGAGGCGTCTTTTTTCCCTCCTCTGGGGTGTTCGAGCCAGCCCGCGCTGCCGGAACCCCGGAGCTGTGTGGTTCTGTCGCTTCCCAATCTCCGAACCCAACAGCTGCGGAGACAGCAGACGCCCAAGGGATGGAAAATGAATTCGTCTCCGCAGCGGTGGGAGGTGGCGGCCGAATTAAACGCTTTCCTGGTGGCCTTATCTAGGGGCCTAGACTGGAATTCTGGGTGGAGATTGTGAGGGGCGGGAGGGATGGACCCCGGAAAGGAGAGAGAAGCAAATGCCTGGAGACTAATAGGAAAGGTGCAAGGAGGTGTGTGTGTGTGCGTGTGTGTGCGTGTGTGTGTGTGTGTGTGTGTGTGTACCTGAAAACTAATTTGCCCTCCCCCATTAAAAATGTCAAGGCTGTTTTATCAAAATGCATGAATTTCCTGACTTGAGAATGCTCTCCAGGCATGGGCCCCACTCTGGAACACTTGTGCTCCTAAGTGATGGAGTACCCCAAAGTGAGTCTTCACCATCTCTCTGGATGGGACTTTTTGCCAAGTGAGCACAGCCTTCTTCATTAGCTGGCTCGCCCCAGACTCCAAGGCCTTCCTTTCTAGAGATGTGAGGCCTTAAAGAGTCCAAAGGACTTAGTGTTCAGGACCCTTCCTACGGTCCTGGAGTAGCTAGAGGAAAAGAAAGACAGCATCTTGGCCGAGACGGACGGAATTAGGGCCAGAACTTCACAAAGCTGCAAAACTAAAATCAAGGGCACTTTCGGGTGTACCACGGGGGGGCTTTAAAATGTCAAGATAAATTCGGACCTCACCTACTAACCACGGTAAAACATTTATTGGGCACTTTCTGGACTTGTTCATGAGTTAATGGTCCTAAGAAGTGGAATTGGTATTTTAAGCCAAGTTGATGCTTCCGAAGTTAAGTGACTTAACCTGGCACTTTTATGCAGGCCAAGTCTACAGATTCACATGAACTTGTTCTGGTGACAAATCTTTTCCCCCTTAGCTGGGATGTTTAAAGGGTAGGCAGAGCGAGGGCAAGTGTTTGCACCTAGCCTGAACCTACACTCTGCCTAGCTGGAAGAAAGGTCCAGTCTGGTACAGAGGCACCCCTCTTGATTGTTGTCCCAAAGGTAAAAACCTGTTGTTCGCATAGGTGAAAGAATGGCTCCCAGAGCTCACATACGGGAACTGCTGGGAGCGGGGGAGGGGTGTCTGTCCAGGACCCCGCAAAGGTAGCCGGATGGGGGCTATGCCGCGTGCCCCGCTGAGGAAATGTGGGGTGTCACATGCGCCAGTAGAAGCAGCGGGCCCGGGAGTTGTGGTATAAATTTATGCCCATAATCTGACCTCTATGAGCTGGAGGCTGGAGGACAGAAGAGAGGTCAGCAGTGAGCCTGTTGGGAATGCGAGCTGCGCCTGGGATGTAGCTGGGATGAAGGAAAATGGGCGGGCAATAGACCAGGGGCAAGGGCCGGATGCTTGGGGAAGCGCGGGTCAACAGCCGCGCGGGAAGAGAGGCGGTGAGTTGGGAGCGGGGCAGGGGAGTGGCGGAGAGGCTGCCCTGCAGTCAGCGCCAGGGTCCTGGGCATCCGAGCCTAACTTGCCTGGTGCGGTTCTCTTCCCGGCTGCCCGCCCGCGCAGGTGCCGCCGCCGGACGGGACTCTAAGATGAAGTTATGGGATGTCGTGGCTGTCTGCCTGGTGTTGCTCCACACCGCGTCTGCCTTCCCGCTGCCCGCCGGTAAGAGGCTTCTCGAAGCGCCCGCCGAAGACCACTCCCTCGGCCACCGCCGCGTGCCCTTCGCGCTGACCAGTGACTGTAAGAACCGTTCCCTCCCCCGGGGCATCATCGGCCGGACCCCAGGGCACCCCACCGCAGCATGCACTCACGCAGTCACCCGGGGCCAGCCGCGAAAGGTCTCCACTCTCGGGCTAAATGGGAAGGGCTCTAAGGCCCTTAAGGGTACTCCTCATGCGGCTGCCCAAGGGTCCCCAGGTGCCTTGTGAGTACACGGGATCCTCTGTCCAGTGGAGAGGATGTGGAATAGTATCCCTTTATCGTTCCCATCAACAAATATCCCACTGCCACCACCATCACAACCACCACCAGAGCACATACACATTGACCCTATACTCCCCTGTCCCTCTATGAACACACTGAAGGATCTTTTTATGGCTATTTTACTGTGCCTGGCTGTGCTTGATCCTAAAAACCTCTTGCATTTTCATCCTGAACTGCACTTGCAAGGAAGGGGTTTTGTGAAAACCCAGCCGGAGAGAAAACACAGAAGGGACTCCATTTCCAGAGCCTAGCATCTGCCTATTGTCAAATCTCTTCAGAGGTGTTCTGTTGTAGAAAGAGTTCAGGGTGAGTAGCGCCAGAAGAGCTGAAAGGGAGAGGCTTTCAGAGTACATCTCGCCTCACGAGGCTAACAACACAACACAACAACAGCCACAACAAAAACAGGGCACTCTTCAAACGGGTCTGTGATTTACTGCTTAAATGCTAATAGTGCCTTCTGGAAGCAAACAATTACAGTTTGATTTGATACAACCTATCCTCCAGTCCCCCCAAAGTTCACATGGATAAAGGCAGGTAGACAGATAAGGAGTTACAGAGAAAATGAAGGTACTTAAGTTAAAAGGTAGCAACAGAAAGGTTGGTACAATCTCAGAATACTCATCGGCCACCCACCCAACCCCTTAGAATGATTGGCTTTGATGGTTTGCCTTTGAACTGTTCTGTGGTTATGACCATCAGGGAAAGCAGCCTAGCTTGAGTCAGCCCTGAGACATCCAAAGTCCTTGGCTCTGGACTATAAAACAGGCAGAGATGTGACAAGTGTTTTGTGTTTCATTTCAACAACAAAATTGGCTGCTTGTATAAGCATTAAAAAAAGAGGAGGAAATAGAATTTTATAAGGAATTGGGGAGTAATTTGTGGTTTAAAAGGGAATGTAGTTGACCCCTTGAAATTCAAGCATGAGTCCCAAGACTTTCCGTCAATTAAACTCATCTTTAAAGAGCTTCACTTTAATCCCAAGTTTAGGGCATACAACTATTTCCTCGATTGAAAATTTAAATGCCCTCTGTGCATTTAAATGCACATTTATCCATTCCAAAGGACAGGGACAGTGGCAGATAATAATAGTTCTCTAATTCAGATATCAGTGGAGAGAACACTGACTGTTTGATTGCATTCTGATGAATTCATGGGGGTTTAATTGCTATATTAGTATCCTGTCTACCCGGGCTTCCGGTTAATTATTACAAGCTAATGGCTTTAGAACTCAGTGCGAACAGTTTACAATTCCACAAAATGGAAGCCTTTCTTCTCCCATGCTCTCCCACGTGCCAGTAGCTACCAGGTTTTGCTCCTTGGCCTCCATGCTCAGGCCAGTAACCGTCCGTGGAGAAGAGGCTCATAAAAGAGAGTGGAGTCCTCTAAGAATGCTAAAGGCTACTGATACTTAACCACTTGCCGAGAAATTCTTATTTGATTGGTTTGAGGTGTAGCCTGGGTGTGCGGACTTTTAGATGTTTCCCAGATGTGTCTAGTGTTGTTCCCAAGGTTGTGTCACCAAAGCGTAATAACACCCAAGGAAAAACCTAAGGCTTCTGTGGGTTAACCAGCCACTAAGCAAGCAAAATAGCATTGAATCCCATTGACTGCATGGATTCCACTGGGAAAGAGGTACAGGATTATATCTGCCTCTCTCAAATGATACTAAATCATCTATGGACAAGATTCTGACTATGATTTTGTTCAAGAGAGCAGAATACATCCAATTCTGCTTTGTCTGTGGAAAGACCCAGTAGAACCTAGACAGAGAAATTACCAAAGAGACACTGAGCTGTGTTCTAAGCCAATTGACTTCTTTCCAGGTATGTTCAATTCGGCAGCAAGCTGTCAGTGCAGGGAAGGCAAAATAACGACAGTGTGCAGACTTTAAATATTCAACTAATGTCCGCACACCCCTACCACAGCGCCGACATTTATATCCTTACTGTGCGTGGTGCAACTGGCTCAGCCTGGTGTAGAAAAAACCATTAAATCATTGCATTTCATTTGAAAATAAAAGGTGCTATAAATTTTGGTCCCTGTAGTTTCCTTTGGGTGCTTGGGATTTCATAATTAAGCAAAAGAACTTTGGTCACAGTGACAGTCGCTGTACACTTCCCATAGAGTCATTGGAACTGTGTCATCCACTGCACACACTCTTGAGACAGCATCTGTTCCCCTGGGCCCAGGACAAGCTAAACACCCCAAGTTCTATTCTGACATAGCACAAGCTAAGCAAATAGAACGAATAAGTTGCTCGTCTTGAGGTTGGCTCTAAAATAAATGCCCCATGACCGTTTTTAACTTACTCGGAAACTGGCTTGTGGCTCGCCTTTGGAAGCATCCAAGACTTTGTCTCTAGCCCCCTTGTTCATTTGTTCTTCTTCCTGCCTTATCTTCTCCAAAGGAGGATTGAAGATAGTACGAGGGGGGGTGTCTGTCATTCAGAATATTCAGGTGCCATGGCATTTTAAAGCTAAAACGAAAGGTTTCTGGTTCTGAGAGCTGAAAACATGAAATCCAAAGCACCAGGTACCCAGGGTGGCAGCAGACGGGCCTTCAGACTCTGGAGCCAGTGTTTGCCCAAATCACTGAAATACACTTTGTATGGAAGGGAGGAACTCAATAGGGGTGGAAGCTCGCCAACCAATGACTAAAACTGACCGTTCTTTCAGAACTTATCGAAGAGTCGCTCATTGTAGTCTTGTGCCACATCTTGACTACCACTCGCTCTAACAACTAAAAGCATAAACTACCTACAGCTTTAAATGTTTACATTCGGAATGTATATATATTCGTTCGTCAAGTAATGTGTGCCTGTTCATCCCAGAGACTGAGCAGAGTGCCACAAATACCTGGGAAACATAACACACAAGATGTCTCTGACCATAGAGAGCATCCTTCCCAGAATGTACATGTTTGGTTTACAAAAATTAAACATGGCGAAAACGTGGGCAGGTAGCATGGGCTGAACTTGATTAGTCACCAACTGGAAAATGACTTCTTAAATGTGGTGGTAGGGTGTAGGTCAGTTGGTAGAGTGCTTGCGTAGCATGCAAGGAAGTCAAGTCAGTGTGTAGTTGGAAAAGAGGATCTGGCACTTGGAAAGGGGCTCTTGAAACTAAGGTCTATGAGGGTGACTCTTTTAGGAGACACTGATCCTTTATTTGAGATCCAGAGACCAGCACCTTCCTCCTCAGGCCCCCCATAGTTTTGTTGTCCCGAGAAATGCCTTCAAGGCTCACCTACAATCACCCAGCAGAGGACATTGGCCTGGCCCATCAGCCCATAATTTTGACATTATGTTCAAAATGGTCAATATTGGCTTATACAAAAGTGTAAAGTTCCTAGTATTTTCCTTTCCTACTGTATGTGTGCCCTTATTTATCCAGTACTCTTCACTTAATGAAAATGCTTACTGTATAATTAATCATTTGAGCTCCAACAGAAGCTGTTTCATACACCTCTCATATGCCAGGCATGGACAGTATCCAAAAGGCAGAATCAATCTAGCTGTAAATTGTAAGTAGTCAGTCGGGCAGGTAGACAGGAGAGTGGATGGGTTGTCAGCGGGACAGATAGTCGCATCTAACCTTTGGCTAAAGTCAAAGCATGATGAACTCACTGGGACACAGACAGCGGGACACAGAAAAAGTCAAGGGAGCGGGATCTGAGGGTCTGAAAGGTAGATATTTGGAAGGAAAGGGAGGGAAACAGACAAGAGAGCAGCATGCAGGATTCGTAGCCACACTATTGGGGAGGTAGAGTTGAATATAAAGGGAGACAGAGCAGTGGGCATGTGGGGGATGAGGGACCAACATAAGGGGATTTGGGAGAGGTCTTGGGAGATGATTGTTGAGTGCTCCCCTAGACCTAGAAAAATGAGTTTGCCCCATTTCCTATGGCAGGCAGGTGACCCCCAGTGTCCTCTTCTACACAGCCAATGTGGGCCAAATGTTAGCCAGCTGCTAGAGAGTGGGACTTTCACCACAGGCAATTTTCTTACTTCTAGCTTTATGCCCTTGCTTTTAAAAAGCTTCAAGGCATGAGCACAATCAAATCAACCTTTTCACCCTCTAGGGCATGGAAATACAAACTCTGTCCTAAAATCAGTGTCCCTTTTGACCATCCAGTGAATGACCTAGCTGAGAGCAAATTTTTTAGCCTATTTTTGTAAAAAACAAACAAAGGAACAAAAAAACTTTGAACCTGCTGATTTCACTTCAATTCCTCTCCCCCCCCCAATAAAATAAAATAAAACCTCTCAAACTCAAACTAACGAAGCCAGATAAGCTAGCTTTTTGATCGAAAAAGGTCTGACTTCATAATTCAAATGTATCTGTTAACACGCACTCCACGATAGAAGTGTCACTTGTGGATCTGAATTATGAGAGGACTCAGTGACTAGACAGATAGCCATAACTCCAGACTAGCCTTGCCAATAGTGCCTGGCCAGGAAGATGTATGGACCCACCCCCTCAGTATTCCAGGGCTTATTCATGCAGAGCCCTTCCTCAGAAGTATCCATAGAATGGTGGTCATCCATCCACCCCTCAGTAAGTTTCGTCTCTTTGGAGCAATTTGCCTCTTTTTTCCCCTTCAAGCTATGTATGAATGCACTAAGACAGTCACATTAAGTATGTTTGGTTTTTTGGGGGGGTTTTTTTGTTTTCTTTTTTTGCATATGCCTTCCAAGAACAACACAGTGTCTCACACAAGCACAATTCAGCTACAGAATCAGGAAGTTTGACATCAGTGTGTAATGCACTTGCTCAATAGATATTCCAGCTCCATCAGCCCCGGCGATAATGTCCTCATGCTATTTTTTAAGCCCAGAATCCCAAGGTCCATTTGATTGTCTGCTTCCTTTATTCTTCTTTAATGCCTCCTCCTGCAACCCATGACCCCTGGGGTGGGGTGGGGGTGGGGTGGTGGCTTCTTTGCCTATCCTTTCCCTGACCACTCCTCGATTTGAATTTATTTGATTATTTCTGTGTGATTAGATTCAAGTAATGCACTCGAGTAAAGTGCACCTTACACAGTAAGGAACCAGAAGGGCTAAGAAAAGGCAGGGGCACGTCCACAGGACCAACGGAGGTGCACAGCGACAATCCCCCTTGAAGCTGCCCTTACCCCCAGAGCAGCAGAAAGCTTCTCCTAATACTCCCAGAGGACACGTGCACCCAGAAGAAGACAGGAAAAGTCCCACTCGTGGCAATCTGTTGAGTCTGTTGTCATACAGAAAATTCATTGTCAGGTATCTCTAGGAACACAGAAGAGGCAGCACACACCCACAAGACAGTTGGTTCCCTCCGCCCACAAATCATTGAGCCAGGGCCTGGACAGAGATCTCTCCTTTGTAGAAAATGCCCTAGAGTCTAAACTGTGATGAGAGCCAAGCCTAGATGCCCTGTGCTTTGTTTAAAGTTGCACAGACGTCTTTGTTACCCTGTCTCCAATATAAATATCAGTGAAGAATGATCCCAGACAAGCTGTGTTGGCTTCACAGAGCCGTTGTTTCCATTCTCCAAGATCAAACGTTTGCTTTTGTTAATCTTGATCTAAAGGTAGAGTTATCTGATCCTGTCTTAGGACATCAGGGAGAGAAGAGCTTCTGGGGGAACCACATAATCAGGGTTTGAGTCAGGGCAGTCATATTCAGTCTTTTCCTTACACGAGAAGACATCCTGCTACCTCAGGACACTCACATCTAATGGCGGAAAGAAAGAAGGAAGGAAGGAAGGAAGGAAGGAAGGAAGGAAGGAAGGAAGGAAAGAAGGAAGAGAAATCCAGCATAGAGGTTTTACACATGTATTTATCTCTAAATGATGCTTGTGCCTGACTCTCTGAAGTCTTATGGCTTTCTATAAGCTCATTCACAGACTAGAAACTCCTTCCTCATAGCCAACTAGAGCAGTGGTTGTCAACGTCCTAACTCTGTGACCCTTTAATACAGTTCCTCATGTTATGGTGACCTCTGACCATAAAATTATTTTTGTTGCTACTTCATAACTGTAATTTTGCTACTCTCATGAATGTTAATGTAATTGTATGATATACAGGATATCTAATATGTGACCCCTGGGAAAGGGTTGTTTCACCCCCCCCCTTCAAAGGGGTCAGTCAAGACCCACAGGTTGAGAACTGCTGAGATAGAGGACTCCAGCAAATGAATGCAGATGATCAAGAACTCTTTTTCCACTCTCTTTACTTTTCTGTAGTCTCTCTTAGTCTCTGCTTGCTCTCATCCGAGCGCCTAAGGCCCTCAAAGTTGTTCTTATTCATTTCTTACCTCCTCTTTCCACTTCCACCACCCTCTTCCACCCTCCCCCACCCCCAACTCCTCACATCCCTCACCCCTCCCCACCCCACCACCCCCAGAAGATCCAGTGACTCAAGATGCTTTCTAAGGTCCTGTGGTCCCTTGGGATTAGAACATTACTTTGCAAGAAGGGAAAGAAGAGACTTCCCAGCAAGTTCCTCTGAAGTTCCTCCCTCAGTCCCCAGTGCCACCGGCCACTGATTGCAAAGGATTGTTTTCCCTCATGGCTTTTTTTTTGCCACATTAATTTTACTGGGTAATTTCTCCCCATCCCTTGTTAAGTGGTTGGGGTTTTGTTGTTGTTGTTGTTGTTGTTGTTGTTGTTGTTGTTTGGTTTTTTGGTTTTGGGGGTTTTTTGTTTGTTTTGGGGTTGGTTTTTTTTTGTTTTTTGTTTTTCTTGGCTTTGTTTTCTTAGCAGAGGTCGTGGTGTGTGCTCATCAGTGTTGGGTATTTATTGGTAGCTGCTGAGTGCTTTTAGCTCACACCAGGTGTTCGATGGATTAGCTATCAAATGGGCACCCTGGTGGGTATTTTCCTGACTTGAAAGCAGAGAGTGGTCGTTCCTCCACAGGGACCCAGGCTGTATTCCTGGAACATCATTATTACAACCACAATAAAACCAGGAGCCGCATGCATAGGAATCAGAGCAAGTGGAATATGAATAGTGAGGTGAATATACTGTTCCCTACGCGGGATCTTTTTGGCCACTTGTACTCAGGTGCAATTATTATTATATTTCTTTAGTGGAGCTGCAGGCTAACAGTTCCACATTTGTATCACTGACAAGTGGGCACCATATTGGTCAGAGTAGATGTGGATCTGAGTAAATTAGCCTGCTGGTGGCATTAGAAACACGCCCTGCACTCCTGTTCTATATTCTGAAGTGGCACGCATCCTGGTTCATCTTTTTCTTCTGCCTTGAGAGTATCCAGAAATCCCTTAAAAGAATCGCAACAAGACACTGGTGTTTTTACTGTGCACAAAACTCTTTAAACAAACCAGTGTCAGCGTTGGTCATGAGAAAAGAGCACCGGTCAATCTGGAAAGGTTTGAATGCCTTTGTGATTTGCCGCAGCTGCTTATTGTTTCAGAAAAATAGATGCTATTGAACCCCTTATGATTTAACCAAGAATGGCTCTCATTGGATGATCTATTCTGTACCCAAAATTGGAAAGAAAGGATGGTATTTAGATAAAGAAGGACACACCAGCATATTCTCTTTCTCCCTCCTTTCCCCTCTCTCCTTCTCTCTCTCTCTCTCTCTCTCTCTCTCTCTCTCTCTCTCTCTCTCTCTCTCTCTCTCTCTCTCTCTCAGTTCAAGTATGTGATCAAATAATGACTTTTAAACAGTACACAATGATAAAGTGTTGCAGAACTCCCTGGAGCACTGATCATTGTTCTTTACTCTTGTCACACATCTCAGAGGTTCCCCCAAAGGCAAGCAGGAATGAGGGCCAACGACGGACAACCTTGTAGGTCTAGGACAACCTGTGGAGTACCCACAACCCCCATCCATTTTTGTAGAAGTTGTCATGAGTAATTCACTGAAGACCCAAACAGATTTGATACACAAAAGCAAATGGATAGAGTTGAAATCTTTAAGAAAGTATCTGTCTTTTGAGTGATAGAGACTGACATCTGAGAACAGGTTGGTACATCCTCTAAGAAGCCCATGGGGCCAACTCTCCCTCTACAGGTAGAAACTATTTGACAATGCCTGGACCCAGGGGACTTGCTGGTACAAATATCTACCTGACTTTCTGGGTCTTTTCAGTAAGGGGTGGGATGTGATTTGGTTTAAGAGAAGATTAGCAATGGTTATTTTGAATTTCACAGACAGGTTCGGCTGAGCCAAAAGGTAAAGGGAAGAGGCCTTCTAGATCCCAGAGTGCTTCCTGTGGGGCTTCTCAGTGTAGGGGGTAGGGGGCCAACTGTGGTAGCTGAATTGGAGCTACTCCCCGCATAGGTGGCCGGGAGCCAATGCCTGCTTCCACTTTCCAGCAGAAGCTTAAACTGTCCCCATCTTAGGGACTCAGAGCTAGAGAGCCCCAATAGGACAGCAAGTTGACCTCAGGATGGCTAAGCCACTAGCCCAAGGTCACGCGCTGGTCAGGGACTGACCCGGGCCTGGAATCTCAGGCTCTGTCTTCTCCAGCTCTGCAGCAAGAGCCTGGTCACTGCTGCCAGACTGAGCATGAGAAGCTTCCGGACCTGGGGCCTCTCTGTCTGAATCTGCCCCCACTGCTGGCTGCTGGTGTTCCGGTTGTGACCTGGGAATTGGCAGATCTGCCTCGGGAGTGATATACAAGAAGAAGATGGGAGAGAGGTGCCCCCAAAAGGCATGGCTTTCTCCTCCTCAGAGACTCTTTGTTCTGTGGCCCCGGTGGCCTACCTTTGAGATCTACTTAATGTACATGAGGTCATACTGATTTTTTTCCCACGGCAGGTGTATTTCCCTCATCCTGTTCCAAGTCTTAAAACCCGAATATCTTGGCCTTGTTTCTATATTAATTGGCCTCTGCCAGCAGCTGCATGGTAGTCAAATTTTTACTTAGAAACAAACACGGCAGTATTTAGGATAAGACCTACACTTATCTTTGAAACCAGACCAGCCACATTTATGCTTACTAACCCCTTGGTCTTAAGCATAGCGTCTCCTCTTAGCCTCGGCTTCTCAATCTGTAGAGGAGATGTGCAGAGAAGTTTAGTCCCAAACTGAAGATGACTAACAGTCACATCTACAACAGCAGTGGTGGCTATGGACTGAGCATTCTCCAGCCATCAGAACAGTTTTTTATTGTAGCAGAAGCAGCTCTCCGCAAGGGGGCTGCTTCAGGAGATAAGAAAGATGACAAACGCTCTCTGAATGTAGGCATGAACAGCAGGAGGGAAGCAAACGTAGAGAGGATATTAGCATAGGATATTGCTGGCAGCGGTATTGTCAGGTCTCACCTTCACTCACTGTGAGACTTTAAGCCACCTCTCCACCTTGATACAATGTTACGGCGCTTCAAGGAAGCTATTGTTTAAGACATGGCTTAAGGAGATATTGTAACGTGAAGAGTTTTTAATGTAATAACAGCTGGGCACTTCTTGTAATAGTTTTTCAAAATGAGTGAAAGAAAATCAGGTTTGTAGCTTTCTGAAAAATACAAAATGACATTAGTCTTGTCTGAGATGTTACACTGGTCCTAGGTAGGCTGATGTCTGCACAGAAATAAGCATCTCTATGTATAAACACACAATAAGTCCGTGCTTATACATGTGTGCCAAGAGTGCACTTCTGTTTCTCAGACACTTAGCCTACATAGAGATGTGTTCTTGGCCTGCAGTTGAAGTTGGTTAGTAGCTTCAGGTAGAATCATCCTTCCCTGAGGGGTTTCTGTCTCTCCCTGCTTCTGGAGGCCTCTCCTGGGTATCTGCACACTACCCTTGCCCAGCGTCTCCTCGAGCCAAACTCCATCAGAAGTGGGCATTGCCCCAGGCAAGGACCTGCAGGCACTGATTTCTGGCGTATTTCTTCACTGTATAGCCAGCCAGGCCTTGTGAGCTTAGCATGCTTGTCCTTACTGCCCCAGAACACAGGCTGAAGGTTTTGCAGTGCTGTAGGGAGGCAGGGCCTCCCACACAATCAGTCCTGTGCCTTCCACAGCAGACTTGGCAGGTCTCAGTTTGGCCTGGAAAATCTCTTCTTTGATAGAGACACTACAGTGCTAGGGTCAGCCCCTCCCCCTTTCTTGGAACATTCATAGCTGCAGAAACCCTCCGCCAGTCTCTAAGTCCAGTCACCAAGTGGGAAGGAGTCGCGTGCCCAAATTTTGTGGACAACCTTATGTTTCCTCCCTCTCAGACACAGGCAGGAGATAGCTAAAAGTCTGGCTGGGATGCCTGCCTTGCCAGCACAGAGAGGAAACACAGTTACCAATAAAAACAACACAATTACCAATAAAAATGTGACCTTTTGATTAACATACAGCCGACCTACAGTTTTAAAGAAAAATTTGACATTTTTAACCAAGATAACACTTTAAATTTTGTTTTTTGGTTTTTTTTGTTTTGTTTTGTTTTGTTTTTTTGTTTTTTGTTTGTTTTTTTTAGCTTAGCAGTTACAATGACTGCCCGGAGCCATCACTAATGTCTCAGTTGGCTTTACAAAATGGTGACTATCCCAGTCCTTAGTTCTTAAGGTGACATTACTATTTTCTTTTTTCCCAATAATCAAGGGAGACAGAGCCTTTGCAGTGAGCGGTTTGTTTCCAGAGTCATGCCCCAGTACAAGGTTTCATTTGTTTAAATAACACTGTTTATACAAAGGACACATCAGAGTTAAAATATTTGAAGCAGAACAATGCCAAAATATTTGGTTACACTCTGAAGGATGACTTTAAAACAACTGAGAATTTCGATATCTCAAAACTTCAGCTTTCAATCAGACATATTTTTCAAAATATAGCCCTCAAGTGTATCTGGGAAATAAGCAAGTTTTTTACCTGCCTGCCTTTGTTGTTTTATTTATTTACATGACTTTTATTTTATTTGGCTTTTTGGTTGTTCAAATTGTGGTCTTCTTTTGTGGTTTGCAAGTATTTTACTGTAACGTCAATTATTAGTAAGGATCCTTGTATACCTGACATTCTATTCTGTAAACTCTTCATAGGGTAAGAGTGTGTGCGCTGTGCCATTAGGGCCATAGTATAGGGCATAATATGAACCCGAGTCCCTTTTCTCTCCTCAGCCCAGGTTAGTCCTAGAAGATTAAAGCAACTGTGGGTCCCTGAAGTCAAAGGTGTGATGTTGCTTGCCTAGACAAGGCTAGAAACTTCTGTGGAATTTGTAAGAACAGGCTGGTGAGACTTGCCCAGCGCCCTTTTACAGACTCATTGGGCTACTAATATCCCCTCAGTGCCAAGCATAATAAAGTGAGCTTGTCTCTGCCAGTGAAAGTCAGTGACATCAAAAAACCTGAAACTAGGAATTGAGTTCTTTCATGGGTTGAGAATATGATGTTTTATCCTCATTTCTGATTACTGACTCGTAAGCCCACAATTTACATATGTAACGATGATTTCCATATAAACATCTGGTGTTTGTACATTGTCTTAAGACTATGAAGGGAAAATACCCTTCAGTTCAGTAGTCGCGTAAAGCCCGAACTTGGTGATTAAATAATGTTCCATCTTAGATCCATGTCGAGGAGAGGGTTCTCATCAACAAGAGGATGTCCTACCCTCCACTCTTCAGTTCAACACATTGAACTGGTGTGTTCCAAGGTCACAACTGTGTTTTGGTGGTGGTGGTAGTAGTAGTAGTAGTGTTTTGACACACGGTTTCACTACAGCTGGCCTGGAACTCACTGTGTAGACCAGGGTGGCCTCAAACTCACAGAACCCACCTGCCTCTGCCTCCAAAGGTCTGGGATTAAAAGCGAGAGCCACATGCCTGGCTCATGTGTGTGTGTGTGTGTGTGTGTGTTAAGTTACACCAAAATTCAAAGGAAGGTACAGAGATTCTCCACACATCTTCTACCTCCACACACACAGTCCCTCCTTTTATCAATACCAACACCTCCCATGTGAATGGTACTTGTTACAATTACCTGAAGTCCATAGGTTACGCTGGAGTTCATTCTCCATCTTGTACATGATGTGGCTTTGAAATAGGTAATTATGGGATAGATTCAGGATGAACCAGAAACCTTTTAGCTAAGGTTCTACTCTGCTCTGCGGAAAGGCCAAGAGGAATTTAAAACTAAACTGTCTCATACTGACATATAGCTGTGTCCTAAATATCACAGTATTTATCCTATGCTAGATTTGGAATTACTGATATTATTATCATCATCATCATCATTATTATTATTCAGTGTTTATCCCAGATGCCAGCCTAATTCAGCATCCTATGGTATATCTGCTAAACCCAGCCTATGACAAAGCTGTGTGGTACAAGGTCTGGAAAACAGGAAAACTTTTAAGAAGATTGAAGGTGTTAGAGTCAAATTATGTCACTGGGATTCAAATTGTGTCACACGTAGATTCGGGAGTTTCTGAAGCCAGAAAACAATATTTTTGTTAACGCCAATGTTTTTATTGTTTTCTAATGTTGAATTTTTTGCATTTTGTTCTCATTTTTGATTAATCCTCGGTTGATTAGTAATCAATCTTAACTTCCCACTTTCGCAGGCTCCTACGCTAATGATCTACTTAGGAATTTTTAAATAGAGTCAGAGACCTCATGGTGTGAGGCCTTTGTTAAACAAAATCTTTTCTTAAAAAAAAAATTAAAAGCCACATTATATTTTAATTAATCATTTCAACTATCTATTTTAGAAGTTTGAATTTCTGTATAAGCATTTTTTCAAATATAAGAGGAAAATATAGTTTTTTATAATTAAGCACACATTCATTTATTTTTTCCTCACCAATTTATTTGTGAAAAAAATTTTTTTAAAGCACAATCAGGTCATTTTTAAAATGAGTCGTTTTCCACGTTAACACAGACTAATCTAAGGATCTATCTCCTTCTTAAGAAAACTCCTAAGGGAAGTGCCATGAAAGAGTGGTTCTGAGGGGATAGGAGCCAGGCACTGCTTTCCTGCCCAGCCTGTGGAAATGTCTCCCTTGTGTCTCTTGAGGAAGCCCTGGCTGAGAGGCCATTGCTAGGCACTGAAGCTGTGGGGGATGGGAGAGAGTCACCTCAGGTGAAGGATCAGGGCTGCTCTGGCCTCCGCTGGCTTCCCCCCTCCCCCCAGAGAATCGGGTTATTTTAGTCTGTAAATTATTTTAGACTCCAAACATTTTAGACTCTTAAAATTTAGAGCCTTTCATTTCATGAAGATTCAATTTTCCACAGAAGCCATGCTATCATCTTGAAAAGTTAATTTTCGGGATTGGGGATTTAGCTCAGTGGTAGAGCGCTTGCCTAGCAAGCGCAAGGCCCTGGGTTCGGTCCCCAGCTCCGAAAAAAAAGAGGAAAAAAAAAGTTTATTTTCTTCCCACCTCTGAACATGACCCCCTCCCATTCAAGAAAGGTCTCCAGGTTCAGAATCCTGCACCAAACCCTTGGTTCCCACCTCAGCGGATCTCAAGTTCGAGGTCAGCCTGGGCTCAAAGCAAATGTGTGCCAGCCTAGACTACAAGGCAAGAACCTGTCTCAAAAAACAAAAACACCAGAAAACACAGACAGTCCCTGTATCTCTTCACTGTCCCCCTCCTAGAGATCATGGAGAAGAAATGACTAACAAAACCAAGTTAGACAGAGTGTTAGCACTCAGGGGGTCACAGCAGGGAGTGGAGGAGCAGGGAGTGGGGGCAGGGGGATTAGAGACTTGAGAGGGTCAGCAAGGGATGGAGCAGGTCTTCACAAGCATATACTTAGAGGAGATGTGGGAGAGGCATGGAGTGCTGTAAACAGCAGTGGTCCAGGCAGAGGCCACCCCACAAAGGCCTGTGTTTGAGCTGCACTTCTTAATCTGGGTGATTTAGGCCCTGAGGACTTTGGCCACATCTAGAGACAGTGCGTTATCTTGTTATTAGCATGGAGGGGTGGCATTATAGCTTGCTTTTTCCATTGTTGCTGTGATAAAGGCTGTGACTGAAAGCATCCTGGGGTGAAAGGGCTTACTTCATCTTGTAGGTTATATCCCATCGACCAGGGAAGGCAAAGTAGGAAGGAGAGGTAGACGCTGAAGCAGAGGCCATGCAGGAACCCTACTTCCTGGTTTGCTCTAAGACTCATCTTCAGCTCCCTTTCTTATATATAGCTCAGACCCACCTGTCACCCATAGGGTGGGCCTTCCTACATCACTCAGCAAAGGGAAAAGGAAGGGAGAAGGGATGGACAGAAGAGGTGAGAGGGAAGGAAGGAGGGAAGGAAGGAAGGAAGGAGGGAGGGAAGGAAGGAGGGAAGGAAGGAGGGAAGGTTGAAGGAAAGAAGAAAATGCCCCACAAATATGTCCACAGGCCAGTCTAGTGGAGGCAATTCTTCTAATTGAGGTCCCTTTTCTCCACAATGGTCACATTGGCCATCTAGATTAGCCCTCCCGCATGGTCCTACTGGCATAGCCTAGACAGAGGCAAGAAACTCAGTTCGATGTCCTTTGTACCAGACAGCTTCCTAAAGCAAAGGATGAGCCACCCCAACTTGGGAGAAAGCAGAGAAATCGATGAGGTCAGAGGTAACCAAGGCTGGAGGAGTCAGAAGCCAGGTCAGGTACAATGCTTCTGCCAGTCTAGGCTTTGGCTCTTAAAAGGGGGATGACAAGTGTTCTGGGCACATAGAGGAAGTGATGTGAGTTTAAGAGTTTATCATTGAACAGAAAAGAACCAAGGGAGGCGAGGGGAGTGAGAAGAAGCCTCGGCTGGTAAAGTGTGTGCTGTGGGAGCATGAGTATTTGAGTTCAATCTCCTGTACCCATATAAACCCCAGTATAAACCTGCAATCCTGGTGCTCGGGGTGCGGAGGTGGGAGGATCCTTGTGTCTTGCTGGCCAGACAGTGTAGCCCAGTCAGTGAGTCCCAGTGTGTCTCAAAAAAAATAAAAAAAAAAAAACCATGTGGAGAGCAGCTAAGGAAGACACATGGACTCCATATATACCCCATACTTGCTCACACGTATACACAGACATGTACACACACACAACAAAGGTGGAGGTAGGTAAGGGAGATGGCTTGGCGGTCAGGTTAGGTTCTTAGGCAAGAGATAAAGAGGAGCTTACATTAGTTGTAGAGCAGTATATCACTTAGAGCAACTAGACATCCAATGCTGATTTTCTCACCACAAGAGACAGTGCACATGGACTGCAATTCCCAGTCTTTATCATGTATCACTCAGAAGGTGTATGTGTATTAAAATTTAGTGGCTGAGCTCACACATAACCTAGCAACACACACACAGACACACACACACATACACAACACACACACACACACATACACACACAGATACACACACACACACACACATACACACACAGATACACACACACAACACACACACACACAGATACACACACACACACACGCACACACATACACATACACACACACAGACACACATACACACACAGATACACACACACACACACACACACACACACTCACTGACTCTTCTGCATTTTAACAACTAAGTAGGTTAGGTTTATGATAGTGTAATTTGAGGTAGAATAGACACAATGTAATCTTCCTGAACTTGCCCAAAACAAACAAAAGCCCCACCCATTCTAACAACCCTTTTGAAGTTTATTTCTCTAAGGCACATATAACCCAAAACTACTGAATTGCATGAAATGACCATAAAAGCTTAATACCTGATTTCAAAAAGGGGCGGAGAGGGTTAGGTCTCCCCTCCCCTTCCTGTGTATTAAATCATCCCAATGGCTGCCTCTCCTCTAGTTAGGCGAGTGCTGGACTTAGACTCAGACTCTTGGGTGATTGTAAATCAGTCTTCCCCAGAGGTCTCAGACATCCTGGTTCATCTTCCCTGGTCGCCTGGAGCTCACCTCTCTTTTCCTGTTTGTAATCACACAGTGGGAGCCCTGAGGCAGCTGTAGCATACACGGGCTTCACCTTGGGATCCAGGACTGCACCTGTCCCCAGCAGCATCTCCTTTATATTTAAATCATTCTATCCTTTCATTAGAACCTCGCCATGTGCCATTCGTTCCGTCAGTGATGGGCTTTAAAATCGAGCTGAATTTTAGAGATCTTCCTATGTGCTGTTTGAATCTGCTTGAATCTGGTTCTGCTCAGCCAGGTAGAGTGGTGTTACACTTACAGCAAAGTAGCAAAGCCAGGAGCTATCACCTCTCCTCAGCCACTGAGAGCTGGTTTCTCAGTTTTCTCTGATACCCACATATACCAAAATCCTTCAGAAATTTAATAAAATGCGAGTGCCTTCATTGCTCTCCAAACCAGGGCACCAAGGTATGTAGGTATGAGGCCCAGAATCTGCATTTCAGGGAGCATTTGAGAGCGTTTCCAGCTCAGAGCTGTATCCAAGGCTGTAAAACAAGAAGGCCTTAGATGTCGGCCTGGTTAGTCACGTGTCTCCGTGCTAACCCTGGCTGATGTGGTTCACATGAACAACTCACTCTTAGAAACCTGTCTCCCGCAAGGACCTGTGACTTCCTTACCACATGTCTCCTCCCTTTGGACACCCATCTTTTGCAGAGCGTTAGAGGGTACATCTTACCCTTTGCTTCTAGGGGCTACTGTGACTACTTAGCACAAATGGGTGATTATTTTGCCATGGGTCGGATTCTAGCAAATTCCCGAGACTTAGAAGACTGCCCGAAATGGTCGTTGTTGTCTCACTTGACGTCTCTCTTTTGTTGGACAGCCAATATGCCCGAAGATTATCCTGACCAGTTTGATGACGTCATGGATTTTATTCAAGCCACCATCAAAAGACTGAAAAGGTCACCAGATAAACAAGCGGCGGCACTTCCTCGAAGAGAGAGGAACCGGCAGGCTGCAGCTGCCAGCCCGGAGAATTCCAGAGGGAAAGGTCGCAGAGGCCAGAGGGGCAAAAATCGGGGGTGCGTCTTAACTGCAATACACTTAAATGTCACTGACCTGGGTTTGGGCTACGAAACCAAGGAGGAACTGATCTTTCGATATTGTAGCGGGTCCTGTGAAGCGGCCGAGACAATGTACGACAAAATACTAAAAAATCTGTCTCGAAGTAGAAGGCTAACGAGTGACAAGGTAGGCCAGGCATGTTGCAGGCCGGTCGCCTTCGACGACGACCTGTCGTTTTTAGACGACAGCCTGGTTTACCATATCCTAAGAAAGCATTCCGCTAAACGGTGTGGATGTATCTGACCCCGGCTCCAGAGACTGCTGTGTATTGCATTCCTGCTACAGTGCGAAGAAAGGGACCAAGGTTCCCAGGAAATGTTTGCCCAGAAAGGAAGATAAGGACCAAGAAGGCGGAGGCAGAGGCGGAAGAAGAAGAAGAAGGACGTAGGCAGCCACCGTGGGAGCCTGGTAGAAGGAGGCCCAGCTACAGGAAACTGGAGAGGAGTGGGAACGGCCGTCTGAGCACTCCAGGATGGCAGCTGATGTCACCAGAAGCTCAGGGCTGGCGTCCTTGCTTAGCGTTGCCAGCGTTTATCTGATACAGTCCATGGTCACCGATGGTGGTCCGAGTCGCGGGTGCACGCAAAGAACCAAGCCGGTGTATCTCCTGTGGTTCATTTTCATGTGTCTGAAGACGCCAGGGAAACGTGACGATTCTGGTGTCACCTCTTGTCACTACATTTTACTGCTGAAAATAAGAAAGATGTATTTTCCTGTCACTCCATGGATTCACACCCTGGAAAGGAAAGGGGGCGGGGGGAGGGGACAAACGTGGAGACGCAAAAAGATGACAACCTTTGAATTTGAACACCGGGGCCTGAGGTTTACTACATTACCAGCATTTTGGGGGACGTTTGGTGGTTGATTTTGGACGCAGAGTGTGAGATATGGAGAAGTTGGCTAGGAACCCAGAAAGCTGTCCTCGTCCTTAGAAACAAACCTGGAGGCATTTCCTTCACGCCCTCAGAAACAGGAAGCGAGTTGTGGTTTTCGGCAGGATTCTTGTAGGAGAGCTAGAGGGGAAGCCCCCCCAGCTGCCCCAGCCAGGGAGACCCCGGGGCCTGTTGGTTTACAGAGACGGACGTTACATACACAGCTCCGTTTATGCGTGGTCACCAGTGACCAGAGAAGCTACTCGATGCAATGCATCTGTTTCAAATACAGAGATATAGAGAAGATATTTATTGAGATTTAAGTTATTGTTATTTATTACCATTCACTAATGAATTTCTCTCTTTTCTTCCCTTATTTATTAAAGTCTCTTTTCAAAGGTGCCAAAGTATATGTGCTCACAAAATACAAAGGTGACAGAAGGAAATATTAACATTGAGAACAAGGGTCCATTCTCTTCAGAGTATTAAGAGGGTTTTTGCTAGGCAAAAATCACTTACTTTACCTTTATAAGACAGTCCTTCGCCAACTGCCACAGGTTGCAGCATTTTCCCACCCCCCCCTTTCTGTGGACAGGATCTCCTATAGCCTAGGCTGACCTTGAACTCACTGCTTGATCAAGGATGACCTTGGCCTTATGATCCTCTGACTTCCTGTGGTCTTGGCATGGCAGACGTCACACCATAACCACACAATAGAGATCGAATCCGGGGCTTCATCTATGCCAGGCAACTGTAGGTACCAAGAAAGTTACACCCCAGCCCCTACTTTTTATCTGTGAAAGGAAAGGGTCAGGAGGGTCATCTCAGCCCCACCACCTCTCTGGGAACACCAGTGGGACTGCCTCGTGTTTGCATCTCCTCTTATATCCACCTGAGCATCGAGGCTCCGAGCTCCACTGTCCGTTGAGTTAAGTTCTTCTTCCCCTCCATCACATGCAATATCATAACCACATATTCAGAAGGCTGAACTCCCCTCGGAAGTCCTGAAGTTATTGTCACCTAAAAGTGAAATGAAGGCCCCTGCCAGGTAGGCAAGGTTTAACCCCTCCTGGCGGTATCTCTTCCTCCGTTCTTGACCGCCTGCCTCCTCCCTGAGGTCGCACAGGCAGGAGAACAAGGGGAACGGTGCAGGGAGAGGTCATCTGCCTTGTCCTTTTCCAGGGCTTGGGTGTCACCTGGGCTTAACATTTGCTACCCCTTCAAACCCTGTGGGCTCTAGGGAGAAAGATGTACAGGAAGAGACATCTGACTGGCCATAGGACATACAAGAGGCCCTCCCTCCTTGTTTGGAGGGAAGAAGCAGAGAGAGGCAATGGCACCTCTCCCTGTACCCCACAGTGTACCTGTCTGGCAGCTGACAAACAGGTCATGCCTTTGAGTCCTATGTTAGAGCTTGTTACACATTTCATAAATGGAATTTTTATGTAGAAGTTAATGTATCACTACCTTAGTGGCTGCTATCCCCCCCCAAAGTAGGACAGATAGCTCTAAAATAATAAATGACCAATCAATTGGCCTCTCTCAAATCATCATGTCAAATTTTCAGAGTAACCAAGAGGTAAAAGTCGCTAGGCATCCCCTTCCCCCTCCCATGGCTCTAAAGACCCAAGTGGTTCCTCACCCTCTGCAGGACGGGAAGTGGAGGTATGTATTTGCTGCTCTCTTACCCTCTCCTGCTCAAAACGGTGACAACCTCAACTGCCCAGCACAATTCAGATGTAGTCCCAGACCCTCCGTTGAATTCAGAAAATCCTGACAGATGTGGTTGCTGATGTCCCCAGGTCCAGACACAGCCTCCAGCTCCTGGGGGAGTCCCTGGCGAGCTCAGCATCATCCACACATCTGCAGCAGGTTTTAACAGGAGCAAGCCGCTCCACCCAGTCCACAGAAGGGGAAGGTTTGCGATTGTTTTCCTTCACTGTTGTGATGAGCGTCTGCCACAGTAAGGAGCACACTTCTTTGGAAGTTCTGACCTCTCTGATGTCTCGGTCGTTTGTGTTATACAACCAAAGTTCTCTACAGACTTTATTTTTGTACAATATCATTTTGTAACTTTTTACAAATAAAAGCTCATTTCTATTGCTTTCGGTGCCTTTGTATTTATTTCCTCAAGAGCCAGTGAAGTATGGCTGGGCCAGGCAGGCATCAGATATTGATTGAGACCTGGGCCCTTCACCACCACAGTGTCGTGTTTGGTCAATGACTGTACTCCTCAACTTCTCAGGACCGGTCACTACTCAGGTGGGAAAAGGCTTGTAAGGTCGTTTTTTATTTATTCATTCAACAAGCATTTATGATGTGCCTATATTGTGCCGGGCACCATTCAGAGTACTGGAGATCCAAAAGTGGCAATAAACAAAAACAAACAGACAAACGGATGAATGAATCTTTGGTCTCGGGGAGCTAAGATTTTGTTTGGAAAAAAGGCATAGAATTTGATACTGTAGTGATCAGAGTGATTATAGTGATCAAGACTGCAAGCAGGGTACGATGATCAAAAATAACAGAAAAGCCTACTTACAGGTGACCATGGGCCTGAATATAGGAAACAGTGTCAACCAATCAGAAGCAGCAATTTGTGCTGAGGTAGCCAAGAGTCTAGACAGAGTCCCTGATTGGTACCACCTAGATGACATCTTTCCAGATGCTTCTACAGGGCAACGTAGCAGAATTGATGGAACTGTGCAGACAGCTGTAGTTCACTGTGTTCTGGTAGGAACAGACGAGAGAGGACATGTGACCATCCTGGAGTGAGTAAAAGAAGCAGACAACACACACACACACACCATACACATAAACACACACCCATACACACACACACACACACACACACACACACACACCACACACACACCATATACACACACACACACACACACACACACACACACACACTCACACACACACACACACATACACACACACACACACACACACACACACACACACACACACACACACACACACACACACACACACACACACACACACTCACACACACACACACACTGTATTTTGGCATTGTGGTTTCTGGCTCACCAAGAAAAACAAAACAACCAGTGGCCAACTTTGGAAATTTCATTCAACCAAGAAGAGTGGGTGTGTTGAAAACTGGGAAATCCTTAAAAATGAAAAAGGAAACTTTCTCCTTACCATGTAGGACTCTCCCCAGGCTCGGCTGCCTCAGCCTAGTATCTGGTTCTCTCCCAGGTCTGTGTCCTCAGACAGAAGCTGCTCTCCACACCAGGCTCTCCACACTCACGTGACCATCTTAGGAGGGTTTTTCCTGTGTTAAGCAAGGAATCTGGGGTGGGTGCCAAGTGAAGTAGGTTTAAACATCGCTTTTAAAAGAATGGATCCACTCTGCGTTTAATCTCATCACTTTCTGAACCTGAGACTCAAAACCAAAAAGAGTTCTGTGTGAGTTGCAACCGAGTCACTTTGGAAACAATTCCCCAAGGACAGGGAACCTGAGACATTGCCACCACCACCACCACCCCATGATCTAACCTTGCAAATGGCAGAAAGGAATTTCGGGTCTCAGCTGGGGGCCTCTGGCTTTTTTCCACGACTGATGACATGTTGGATCCTGAGCATCTTGATAGGACACGTTAGCAGCATTGCTACCGTCCTCCCATGCAACAGTTAACTCATCTTCAGCCTAAGCCACACGCCATCCTGAATGAAATTAAAACCAAATGCTGCCAAGTCATCCCTGCAAATAAGCCGAGAGTTGGGGAATCGAGGGAAAACACACTTAGTCACACATAACTGCTTATCCCCTGCCTCATCCCCAGGCCACGACAGGTGATTGTAATGGAGGTGGGACTGTAGACAGGGCATGGGGGCAGTCAGTGACACTTCCCAAGGAGAGGGAGGCACATAGGGGCATAAGTATGCAGAAAGGGCCTTGGCAGGAGCAACAGGTTAGGCGAAGGGCAAAGTGAGACATACTACGGAGCAGGGTCATCAGACAAAACACAGGCAGGCTGTCCTGCTAAAGCGAAATTCAGATAAACACACATAATTTCTTAGTATAAGCATGTCTCCTACAATATCTGAGATGCGTGATATGTAAAACATACTCACGTTAGAAACACGGGTTATTTACCTGAAGTTCAAATTTAATTAGGTGTCCTGTAGCTTAATTTGCTGAATCTGGCAAGAGAAAGGAACATTGTAGTTGGACCTAGTGTGTGGGTAGGGCTGAGCAAAGAGTGAGGCAGAGAACTGGGCTGGGCTGGGCTGGGCTGGGAGACAGATGTTTCAGGCAGAAAGGATAGTGTCACCCAAAGTGACAGCAATATGCGTTCAAGTCACAGTAGGAAGGAAGATGGACTCAGCATAGACTGCCGTTAGGTAGAACTGATGCAATGACCAGGGAACACAAGTCTTTTGGTTGGGGATTTAGCTCAGTGGTAGAGCGCTTGCCTAGCAAACGCAAGGCCCTGGGTTCGGTCCCCAGCTCCGAAAAAAAGAAAAAGGAAAAAAAAAGAAAAAAAAATATGTATGGCCATGAATTCATCCAGTATTAAATTAATATCTATGACAAGACAGGAAAATAATTTTTTTTTAATGTGGAATGTCAAAAGGTGGAAGTGCCGGGAGCCCACGAGAGTCCTGGTAGAACCTGACTGGACCACGGGCAGCGTATATTCCTATCTTAGCGTCTACTGCTTCAGGTTTCCCCTTCTAGTTAATTCCAAAACCAGCCTCATCCCTGGCAAGGTTTCTTCCCATCCAGGCTTCTTCCCATCCTACAGTATGGACTGACTTCTGAAGATATTTGCACTGATTCCCTACCTAGGGAAACAAACGCAGACCTGGGGACAGATTATTAATATCCAGAGTTCATCAATGCGTTTGTTTGTTTTGAGAAAAACCAAAATAAATGTTCTAGAACATTCTAAACACTAAGGGAACAGAAACTAGGAGACAGGTCAGAGGGAGAAAGAACAGTGCATGTGAACAATGAAGGAGGTTGAGAGAGGAAAGGTGCCCCCAGGACGTTGGATTACCATAGAGTTTGTAACACTAGAAAGGGGGCACACTTCTGAATGTGCAGAATAACTTCTCTGAACTTGGGAAATTCCTTAAGTGTGTAAGAATTTTCTTATTAGTTATTTTATTTATTTACATTTCAAATACTGCCCTCCTTCCCAGTTTCCCCTCTGAAAACTCCCCACTCCGTCCCCTCCTCCCTGCTTCTATGAGGGTGCTTCTTCACCCACCCACCAACTCCCACCGTACCACCCCAGCCTTTCCATATGCTGGGGCATTGAACCTTCACAAGACAAAGGGCTTCCCCTCCCATTGATGCCAGGTAAGGTCATCCTCTGCTACATATGTAGCTGGAACCATGGGTCCCTCCATGTGTACTCTTTAGTTGATGACTTAGTCCCTGAGAGCTCTGGGGGGTCTGGTAGGTTGATTTGGTTGTTTTTCCTATGGGGTTGCAAACCCTCTCAGTTCCTTCACTCCTTCCCCTAACTCCTCCACTGGTGTCCCCATGCTCAGTCTAACGGTTGACTGCAAGCATCTGATCATCTGAATCTGTATTGGTCAGGCTCTGACGGAGCCTCTCTGGGGACAGCTACCAGGCTCCTGTCAGCAAGCACTTCTTGGCATCAGCAGTAGTATCTGGATTTGGTGTCTGCAGATGGGATGAATCTCTAGGTGGGGCAGTCTCTGTATGGCTTTTCCTTCAGTCTCTGCCCCACTCTTTGTCCCTGCATTTCCTTTAGACAGGAACAATTCTGGGTTAAAAGTTTTGAGATGGCCTAGCAAGTGCAAGGCCCTGGATTCGGTCCTCAGCTCTAGAAAAAAAAAAGTGTTGAGATGAGTGGGTGGTTCCATCCTCAACCAGGGGCCATGCCTATCCACTGGATATGGTCTCTGCAGATTCTTTTAACCCAGTCCCTGATCCATGCCTGTCTCTCCTTTACTCCATTCATTGTTGAGTATCTGTCACCTGTGAGGGGAGGATACGGTCTCATGAAGACAAAGCCCCCGAAGTCTATCAGACTAGAGGAAGAAGCATCATGAAAACACCAGGGGCACACAGAAGTATGAGGTCATGGGTCAGGCGAGTCAAGAGAGTGGAGAAGATAGTCAGGGATGGTGTCCTAGAAATGACTGCCTGGATGACTACTAAAAGATATGTAGAGAAGTTCCAGACAGGAGTAGGCCAGAACAGCTGAAGAGTACAGCCATGAATTCTACAAACACTTTTGACTGGATATGGGCATGGTATCAGACTGTGGACTTTATGGAGCAGAAAGGGGTTAAGCATCGTCCTACAGTCAGGAAGGTGAGCTGGGGCACAGGGCTTTACTCTGCCAGGCTCCAGGTCATTGGCCATCCTTGGGAGAGGATCACCTTTGATCTTCCCACCTGCCTTTCCCTTTTAGGCTCTCTACCTCCCCAGCTATGAGAAGAAGGCCTCCATAGGCCATCTAAATAATAATCTAATATATATATATATATATATATATATATTTGAATACTTAGTCATCAAGGAGTGGCACTATTTAAAAAGGATTCGGAGGTATGGCCTTGCTGGAGGAAATGCCATTGAGGGGTTGGGCTTCAAGGTTTCAAAAGCCCACACCTGGCCCTGTGTGTCTCTTTGCTTGGAGATCCGGATGTAGCTCTTTGCTCCAGTGCTTTGTGGGCCATCATGCTCCCTGCCATGATGAAAATGAACTAAGGCTCTGAAACTGTAAGCCAGCCCTTAATTAAATGCTTTCTTTGATAAGGGTTGCCTTGGTCATGGTGTCTCTTCACAACATAGAACAATGTCTAAGACACCAGGCCTTATTCTCCTAGTGTCTTGACTGTGTGACTTTCATTCATCCATGTGGTTTCTTCAGTTAGGAGACTACTAGGGCTTCAGACAAGCATTTTCTAAACTGTGCCCTTGAGCTATAGATGGTCTCCAGAGAATCTGGGCTTCTTTAATTCTAACAGTAGAGTAATCCTGTCATGTCAGCCCAGTCTCAAGAAGAGACATCTCCATTAGAGTATTAACCAGGGTTCTAAGGAAACCATGGGGGAAAGATCTGTTTAATCTCATTTAACGCCAGCATTTCACAATGCTGTTTGACCAAGGAGTGTCTCTGACTTCTAATAGAAGTGTTCTGATGGTTGCAACATAGGAAATTCTATTCTAGAATCAAAAGAATGCCTCTCTCAGGGAAGAACTGCAGAGAGACAGCAGGTTACTTCTGTGTAGAAGACTTTTCCCAGAAGCCAACCAGAGTTGACAGAGTTGAGCCAAAAAAAAAAGTGTCATGTGTGTCTTTCAAGTCGAGCATTTCATTGACATTATGACCCCACGCCCAACCCTACCCCCACCCCCACCCAGGGCCTTTCCTTTTGAGCTAGCAACATTCAACAGGGAGGCTATTCTGTCCATTTTGAGTGACTGGGAGGAAGCCAGAAGCATGGCCAATCCATAACTGCTATGGTGACGTAACTGAGAAGCAAACCTTGGTTATTGTAAGCCACTAAGATTTGGATGTTATTTGTTACTTCGGCATACCTTGGCTTATTCACACAGGCACACTGATGATGATGAGGCACCATAGGACCATGAAGAGAAGGGAAACTACTCATATTAACAACTGGGCCATAGGAGGGGTTTAAGATTTGATATCAAGTCTAATAGGAAGATGGCTTCATGAAAGTGGGATATTCCAGAAGACCCTACAATCTACAGCTACTGGAGCTCATGAAGAGGCTGGTCCTCCAAAACCAGAGCTGCAAAATCTCAATGGGACAACAACAGGATATCCGAGAGGCGTCCTGGTATCTCATATTGATAGTGTAGCAGAAGCAAGTGGCCTCGGATCAGACCAATGACTCATTGCAAGGGACATTTGCAAGGAAAACTGGACAAAAGGGTGTACTGTGTGACACAGATTTTTTTTTCTTTAATTTTATTTTTTTTTCTTTTGAGGGGGGAGGTTGCAAGGGCAGAGGGCAGATATGGAGGGATGGGGAGATGAGTGGGATTGGGGTGCATGATGTGAAATTCATAAAGAATCAATAAAAAGTTTAAGAAACGAAGTGGTACATATCTACAGAATTGTTCCAGTTGCTCTGTTGAGGTTAGATTGTAGAAATGACAAAAGAAGAATCGGGGAGGCTAGCTGAGAGAGTCCATGCCAGTGACGATAATGACTTGGACTAGAGCCTAGACAGGCTTGCTCAAGGACTGGGTGTGAGGAGAGCCAGGGTGCCTGGAGCTGGTAGGACCTAAACTGTGTGAGTCTGACACCAGTGCAGTGATGCTTTCCATGTGGGTGCCTCACCTTGGACCTCCTGTGTTGGGAAGGGAAGGAGACTGGTGTTCCCCCCTAGCATTCTAACTCCAGGTAAAGCAGAGGCCAGGGCAAGACAAAGATCTGAGAGAGCCTGCCAGGCTAGGGCTCTGGAATGCCATTAAAATTGTGCATGCCAGGCAGGTTGACTAGGGTTCTGGGATGACTCTACCACTGCTCCCTCTGACAATGTTTAGCATGAAATAAAAAGTATGGCTTTCAAACATTGCCACACGAAAGAGTCTTGAGCAAATATGGCCAAAGCTTGTCTGCAGAGTATTCTCAGTGGCTGGATCCCAATCACCACTAGACCTATTTTTCTGTCTGGTTGCTCCAAGCCCTGCACTATAGTTCAACAAGACAACTGATTGCCTCCTAGTAGTCAGATTCTCCTGCCAATCAGATCATCCAATCCATTGGAGTCCCACAGTATACTCAAAGAAGTATTTTCCTTGGCTGGAAGTTATTTTCGGCCCCAACTCTTTCCCTTGAACTTACACTCTGTTTGCTTACTTATGAATGTCCCACAGAATCTCAGAACACATACTGAGCTTTTGACCTTTTGTCTCTGTGGCATCATTTTCCAAGTCATGCCTTCTAGGAAGAATGTTTTTTTTCAATGCTCCAACCTCTTCAGCTGGTATTTTTGACTCTTCTCTGGGCTCCTACAGTCATCGCTCTTATTGAGAACTGGTCAATCTGATGACTGGACTCTTAATTTATTTCTTGACACATATAGATAACACACACACTAATCTTGTGTTCTCTGATCCAAGGCTCCTTAGAAGGGCCAGGTCCAGAGAGTCCTGAGCACATACCTCATGTGTCACACATGCTCAAAAATCACCTGTATCTGTCAGGACGTTGGTTAAAGTGACAGAAACATAGCATAACACGTTTAAACACTAAAGGAGAGTGGCTGAGCTCAGACAGCTTCAGAAAATGTAATCCCATGATGCCATGAGGCATGGCCTCTCTCAAGCTCTCCCAGCTTTTTTCTCTGTGTTAGCTTCTTTCTCAAATTGTCTCTCCCCGCATGGGAGCAGAGATGAGTGGTGGAAGCTATAGGCTTATGTCAGACTCTACATTTCAGTAGAAAGAGTGAACCTCCCATTTGATAAATCCTGAAAGAATCTTTGGGGAAATGTTGATTGGCTAACTAGAACCAAGCACTAATTTCTTGATCAATTGCTATGACGTAGGGGGGTTGATTTTTCTGTTCTGGTCTAGGTCATGTTTCTGGGGTATGAAGGTGGATTTATTTACTCTACCTAAATCATATGGACTGAGAACATGTAATGGGCTGTGTGGTGGTCTGTATGAGATAGGCTCTTTTATTTAAATACTGGGTCCCAAGTTGGTGGTGCCGTTTGGGAAAATTAGGAAAGTGTTATAAAGGTCAATGATTTGGTGAAGAATGATACCCTGGACTCAAATAGTATGTAAACACAAAGAGTGTTTTATTCTGCAGAAGTCCAGCATGCTGGGGTCTACCATCTACAAAGATGAAGACACCAAAGTGATCTTGCAGGCCCCATTTGAAGCACACTAGTGGAATTTGGGGGTGAGTAGGGCAGTAGGTGACCTCTATCTTAATCTGTTCACTCTATCTCTAGGGACATACCAGAACCATTGCTAGGGCATGCTGGGCTGGAAACAGTTGCTAGGGAAGTCTGGAAAGTGTTGCTGACCCACTGTCCTTCCTTCAGGCCAGGTGGCAGGGCAGCTTCTGAGGCCTGGACTTGCCTGGACTTTCCAAGTGCTTAGAAACAGAGATTTAGGTCTAGTCGTCTGAATTTCCAATTTGAAGCCTGTCATGGAGTGAGCCTGTCTTACTTTTAGAAGGTGGAGATTTGTTGAAGGAAGTAGGTAACTGATGTCACTCTGGGAGACCTTTGAGTTTTGTGGCCTGGCACCACTTCCTGTTTTCTCTCTCTTCCTCTTGCGTCTTGGTCTGCTTTCTATTTCTATGATAAAGACCATGACCACCATTGAGGAAAGTCAAGGCAGGAACTCAAGGCAAAAACTCCCAGGCAGGAACTGAAGCAGCTTCCATTTTCCCACATCAACCATTAATCAAGAAATTAGCCCAAGAGACTTGCCTCAAGGCCAATCTGTTGGAGGCATTTTCTCAACTGAACTTCCTCTTTCCCAGATGATCCTGGCTAGTGTCAAGTTAACAAAAATCTAACCAGCACATTACATATGGATGAAAGGTGGTCATCCAGCTTCCTGTTCATGCTGCCATGTCTTCCTGCCGTTGAGAATTCTATCCATCTAGAATTGGTAAAGTGTTCACTGCAGAAGCATATGGACCTGATTGTGAATCCCAGGCACCTATGTAAAAGTGTTGAAGTAGGCAGCTGTAATCCCAGTGCTGGGGAGGCAGTAACAGGAATGGCCCTAGAGCTTAGTGTCCAGCTAGTCTTGGCAGCTCAGAGAGCCTCCAAGTTCAGTGAAAGACCCAGTCTCGAAAAATACATAACATCACACACACACACACACACACACACACACACACACACACACACACACACCCCAAAGCGGGTGCGACTCTGTGAAGGAGATTTGATGCTATGACTTGAAGAAGGGGTGAGAGATACCAAGCATGCAAGAACAGCAGACATCCATAACAGAGTTGGGTTTTGAGGATGCCACATTCCAGTTAAACAAATTAACAGTTTCTTTTTCCATACCACTTTTGACAACCATCTGCTCAAAGAAATGAATGTTCTCATCTTGGCTGGCTGATTTGGCCATATGATTAAGTTTACATAACAATTCAATCAGATCAGCAGGGAATAGGGCAGATGGATAGGGCACTTTTGAGATAAATAGGAACATTGGCCCCTTAATTATTTCCTATTATAAGGAGTGAGAGACAGAGAAGAAGGGTAGGAAGGTGGAAGAAGAGGAAGAGGTGGAGAAGGGTGTGGAGGAGGAGGAAGAGGAAGAGGAAGAGGAGAAATCCATGAATGATGGATGGACAGGAGAGATAAAAGAATGATGAAGGATTTACTTATTTGGTTATGGCATTTATAATATTAAATTCTGTCCTAACAGATCCATATATAAAGATAATTCAAAGTACTTTTAATTAATAGAAAACTCTATTTACCCATCTCATTTATACTTGTAATCATACACGTGGTATATGCCACGGTACTAATTTCACGAGCAGGTCTATCATTGGTTGTTAAAATAAGTGGTCAGATGTTGTAGAAGAATGGCTATTTGTATAATCTCAAGTCTCAAAATATCTCCCAGAAGATATTCATTAAATACATAGGGGGAAATGTTACAGCAAGCATCGCTTTATTCCAGTGGTCATGGCTAAGGTTGCCAGTAGCACAGTCCAATGACGTCATGCTTCCTAATATAGTGCTGTACTGAGATGGATATATTGATTCTGTATTGTTTTTCCAAACAATACAAAACCTCATTTGATTTTTAAAACATATCAGAAAAACTCAAATTGGGAAGCAGTCTGAAGTATAACTAACCAGTTTTGAAGGTATGTTCCAAGTTGGAGGGGATGTGACAGTTAAATCAGTAAGGTGTTTTAGATTGGTTCCTGTAACAAAGAAAGAACACATTGTAATTCTTGCTCTGCCTTATCAATATACCATAAACTGAAGCAGCTGATAAACAACAGAATGCATCTCCCACAGTTATATAAGCTTGGAAGTTCAAGATCAAGGCACTGTCAGAGCTGATATCCACTGAGGGCCTGTTTGCTGGCTCACGGAACAAAATGCTGTCTCCTTAAATAGTGGCAACAGCAAGGCAGATCTGTGAACCATTGAGCTCTGCTCTCTGAAACTCAATTGTCTGACAGCCCAGAATCCTCCCAAGAGCAGCAGAGAGGTCCAGCCAAGTAGAGTCTTCCTGACCCTAGTCACACCGTTCTGATGCCTTGACCTGGCTTGTTTGTACTATGAGATATGGCAGCTGGGCTCTTGAATTTCTTACATAAATGTCATCATGCATCACCTCTTCATCACTAATGACCTGAACTTCCCCATTATCCAGGAAAAGAATTAGAAAGCCTCATATCATGATGATATTCATGCAAAGAATCAGGAGATGGGAGGAAGGGAAGGAGTGACTCTTTGACCTCTCCTACAGCTAGCCACTCCCAGTTCTACTCCCAGTCTCCCTCATTTCTCCTATCCATTGAGAAGTATTTCATTTCGTGTGGGGATCTGGAAGGCCAGAGACTTCCCTGTGCCAGATCATCCTAGTGATTTGCCTATCCTGGATATTTCAATAGAAAAGAAGTGTTTCTTCCATAGGGCATGGATGGAGGTTCATCCACATTGCAGTAGGCATCACATTACAGTATGCATCAGTCTTATGGCTGAGTGACATGTCTTTGTATAGAGATTTACCACTCTTTGCTTAACCCCACATCCAGTTGGACAGTTGGGCTGTCTCTACTCTTCTGTAATGAACAGTCCTGCTGAAAACATTTGCACGCAAGCTTTTTCTTCTACATATGTTTTCTTTTCTCTTGGGTCTATTCCTTGAAATGCAATTTCCAGGTTGTATGGAACCGCCTGACTTTCTCAGGTCTCACCAATGATTTTCCATAGCAATTTCACCACTTAACTCTCCAGTATTGCCATCAATGTTATGGTTATAGCAGGCCCAAGCACTGGTTTAAATCAACATTATGAGGCCGACATCGTCATTGTCCTTGCTTTGAAGATGAAGACCTAACGTCTCAGTACCTTGCCTAAGATCAACTAGGCAAGAAGATAGAAATCTGAGTGCAGATTCAGAAGAGTAGACAGAAAGGCGGGAGATGTGTAGGGCATCTTAATAACAGAGAAGATCCTAAACTAAGTCTTGAGAGTTATGCGAGTATCTGCCAGGAGCTGTGGAGGGAGTCTACAGTCTAAGGAAAGCAACAGAGTTGAGTCAACAAGCAAAGACACTCATGGTTGGGATAGTCTCAACCTGTGATCAGCCTGGGATAGGTGGAAGGACCAGCCTCCTGTGGGCACAGCAGGTCTTGTTGCTTTTTCCTGCATTCCCTGCCAGATGTGCTGCATTTAAATGCCCACTAGACATGGTGGGGAAGACAAAAGGAAGGCAGTTAAGTCCCAAGATGATCAACAGAGTTGTCACCATAGCAATACTTCTAAACCTCAGAGAGTCCCAAGCTGTGTAGTAAGCTCAGCCCTGTAATCCCAGCATTCAGGAGGCTAAGGCAGGGAATTATTCCAAATTTACAGTCAACCCTTGTTTCAGTTTCAGGGGAGGAAAACAAAAGAAAACAAACAAACCAAACCAAAGGAAACAATCCCAGAGAGGAGAGGAGTTCTAAAGAATTGTTCACCCAGGTAATTTTTTTCAGCAGAGTGGCAATGCTTTCGGAAGAGAATTGGCTATGAGGTGGTTAGGAAATGAGGATTTCCCAAGAAAGTCATCAAAGAATAACGTGATTAGGAGGAATTGGCCGGAGGAGGGCTCTTGATGCTCTACATGCTTTTGAGTTACTGAAGTCCGTCTGGCTGAAGAGCAGGCGGTGAGGAGAGGAGCCACTGGCCAAGGTTGGGACAGAACCTAGTGAAGACCAACTCAGATTTTATGGATCACTGAGAACCTAACCTGTAAAGGCACAGGCATGCCAAAGGAAGGCTTCCATCTACCCGTTCCCACCCCAAGTTCTCCATGAGAGCGACTGGTTTGCCAGAATGACATATTGTGGGTTTTCTGAGACTGGTCCAAGGACTAAGTCACTGGTGGTAATCTAAGGCTCAGCCCAGAGTAGTGATGGTGGAGAGAGCTTAATGATGTTTAAGAGTTGGAATGTTCAATATGATAATGATTGGATATGAGAGGAGATTAAAAAGGGAGGAAATCAATATACCAGGTCTTCACTATGAAGGTTCAGCTGTGTCCCCCCAGAGTTACATGTTGGAAGCTTAATTCCCAGTACAGTGGTGCTTGGTACAGTTGGGTCTTGTGAGCTCTGCCCTCACACAAGGATGCGTGTGTCATTTCAGAAGTGGGTTAAAGACCACAGAGTGGACTTCTGAGAGAAGGATCAATCCCACCTCTGACTGACCTCTCTCACATGCTCGCTCTGCCATGGGAAGATGCAACTGAAAAGTCTTTGCCAGATGCTGGCGTCTTAAGATGGGACTTTTAGGCATCCAGAACAACTGTAGAAAGTAGATTTCCTGTCTTTATAAATTACCAAGTGCATGCGATTCTGTTATGGCAACTGAAAAGACACTCATCCAGCCGAGGCTGCTGGTACCAGAACCCCCAATTTCCAGACAAACAAACTTTTGGAAGACTAGGTGACCAAGCAGTTAACGTGTGGGTTTCCCAACCCTCCCGACACTTAAGCTGTCATTATTTCAGGTACGTATCAAGTGACTCATCCTAAGGCTGTCATTACCTCACAGAAAACCCATGGCCTGACCTCACATGTTTTGAATGCTGGCACACCATGGCAAAAGCCATATAATGAGAAGGCACCAGAGCGGGCGAGCGATGTCATGAGCCAAATCGAGTCGCTATTCAAACGTGCACTGTGAACTCCTTACATGATCACCTAATTATAGCTCCCAAGGAAGTGCCGTACAATAACAGGCTGTACAGAGGCCAGGGAATACTTGTCAGGGGGCCAGGAAGTCCTTTTCATCCAAGTTGATATTTGGAAGATAACGGGTAACAAGTTCAATGAGGCGCTTGTTGAATAGCTCATCAATCTTTCATCTCTGAATAAAAAAAGGCCCATCCAGCTCATTCACCCAACAGTCCTTTGAGACCGGACAAACAAGTGTGATCAAAAGTACAGCTGACCCATGGATTTCTCTCCCCGTGTCTCTGTGAATGAGAGCCAAGGGGTCACAGTTCATGTAAATATGTGTATATCTGATATGCAACAAGGCAACCACATGCCCATGGCTCCTCTGGATCGTTTATTAGTCAGGATGGAGATCAGTTTTCTTTCCAAACCGTCTGATTTTAGTGGCTGAAATGGTGGCTTAGCTCCCTCCCGCCCCCAAATCTGATGCAAGGTTTTGAAACCCAGTCTCTCCAAGCACAGACCCAGGTGTTTCCACAGCTGAATGCTGCTTTACTGTCAGCGAGCCCTCAGGTTCTTCACCAGCCCCTAGACACTGTCCCTCAGAGCACCAGGGCATCCACACAGGGTTTGAATTGAGGCAATGGTCAATGAGACAGACTGCATGAGAATCCAGCCGCAATTCAACAGTCTGGGGTGCGCCCTATACTCTAATGTTTTCAGAATGGGAAAGAATGGTGTCGGGGGGTTACACGTGTGTCTGAGATGCTGTGTAACATGAACAACACACTATTTCCAAGCTCTTCAGTGAGTGAAATTGTACTGGCTGTGTTTGCTTCCCCCTTATCTTCCTATATGATGCTTTCTTTGTGATTCCTCAGGCCCTCTAAAGTCTTGTTATGCTTAAAAATCTGTGCTGTTTGTGTAATGTGTCAATATTATCAGTGTGGTTGCTGACTGTTTTGGACCTTCTTACATTCTTAGTTGATGAGTACTAACTGCCCATGTATCCATACTGATGAGGCCTGAGACACTGGTCCCATAAGAATGGAAGATACCCGAAACACTGCGATCATGTATTATAGTTCACATTATTGCTGGAACCCTGCAAGCTCCACTTAGGATTCTTTGTAATAAGAGCTATTCCCGAAAAAGGCCTCACCTGTGGGGGAAAGAAATAAAGGATTATTGGCTCTGTTTCATGGAGTCAGGGATATTCCCAAAGGCCTGCCTTCTCCTCAGTTCCATGATGAAGAGGCAAAGTTAACCCTCGCCCCAGTGGGTAAGGTATGAGCTCATCCTGCTGAGTGGGAGGAGAGCACTGTGTAGCCACGGGAAGAGCCCCCACCAAACCACGCTGTGACTTAGTCACACTTAGTTCCACTTTAGAAAAACATGAGAGAGGCAGGGCTAGCTTCCCACCGTCTGTGGAGCCTGGCCAGGCCCGGCCTCCTCTCCTCACCTCACCTGACTCTCCTCGGTGTATCACTTTCTTTCACCCTATCCTTAGCTCCTGCCACCTAGAAAATTTTGTTCAGATGGGAGGACTGGCAATCAGTACCCTGTCTTGTGTAATCAAATACCTTACCCTGACGACGTGCTCAGTCTCTCTGGCCTCCGCTCAGTTATGGCCCGCCGCCAGCCCAGTGCCCACTAGCCTCACAGGAGACTAGAAGAAGCCTTTCCCCAGACACAGAACGTCTTGGAGGAGAAACAGCAGGTGCCCCCGAGGGTAGCCCTTGGGTCACATACACTGAAGAACTGTCTGCACAGAGAGGCAAAAGGTCTGCGGTTTGAAAGGCCAAGTAGATTTCATTGAATTATTATTATTATTATTAACAACTACAGTTATTATTTTAGCTATATGGTTACTATCTGACTCTGATTACAAAGAATTTGAATATGTCTCTTGTGGCATTTCATGGGGGGTGGGGGGAATCACATTATTTTAATGGGTTAGAGCTGTAAAAATAAAAAAGAAAACTTCCTGTCTCCCTTAGGGTATACATTTTTACATAAGTCTCCACAGATTGGCTGTACCCAGAACCATGCTAGAAAAAGCCAAAACTTTTAAAAAGTAAAATGTTTTATAAGAAAAGTGTTGGGGTGAAAATCAACATGAACCCCAAAGCTATTTGAGGTTGAACTCAACCCTTGCTCATGGGCTTCTCCATGTCACTGCTCCATGAGCCAAGAATGGTCCAATCCCTGGGGTTCCACACAGATCTATTCCCTAAAGGCAAAGGTGACTTGCTTCCAAATACTGAACAGCCATTGTGAAGCTGCGCAAGGACTCAACGGGACACGGTGATGTGTACCGTCACCCCCGTGCTAGGAGGTTTCTCACACCTTTGAGGCCAGATTGAACGACATAGTAAATGCCAGTGTGGCCAGGACTATGTCTTAAGACCCTGGCTAAAAAGTGAGGATGCTGGGGTAGGGAGGTTGTGAGGAAGGCATAAATGGAATGTTGGACGTGACCCTGCAGTGAGGACCTGGGACCCCTGTCCTTCCAGATGGATTCTTATTATATTCAGATGTGGAGAAGTAGGTAGAGGGGTAACTTTGAAGAATGGCCAGGAGAGGTAATGCACCCTGGGAACTCGGAAAACTATTTACCAACCAGAGCAGAACTATTTCACCAACCTCACAGCTTGCACACTGGTGCCAGGTCATGCCCACTAATATCATTCCTGCCCAAAGAGACCAGAGAAGAACAGAAATGAGGGGATAGCCATGACTCGGCTCCTGCCTACAGCTGATAAGAACTTGTTCTCTCACAAGAAGGTAAAAAGTCTGTACTTCAATTTAGGAAGTACCCCAGGTTCAAAAAATGGCACGTGAGTCACATCAAACAGACTTGCAGTAGAGCATTTTACTAACTTCGAGGAGCCAAGACCACCTGGGCCCACACCAACCTGGACAGGCAAGCCCATCAGTTTGCTCACCAAGCCCTCCTTTTCTCTCCATACCACATGCCTACTATGGGTTACCTGTTGATTCACCTATCAGATCACAAGACTGTATACAAGTGTTCTTTCCTGAATGCACGGCCACCTCCTACAGCAGTGACTTTCGCCATCCAGAGGTGTCATTTTATTATTGACCGCTGTGTCTGCAGAGTCCAGCAGAGCTTGACATTCAGAGGACACAAACTGAGAAGGAAGAAAGTACTCCTCTGTTCCTGTCAGGCCCTTGCTATCATATCAAACAGCAGCACCTAATGGCATTACGTGGTCCTACAACCCAGCCTTATTTGACTCTGAACATAATTTGCATAAATATGAATATACCATGTAAATATTTCACGTCATAAGAGTCCCAAGTGGAAAGTTGCAACCAATGCACCTCTGGTAGGCACAGCCTTCATACTGACTTCTTTTTTTCAACTAGAAATATTGAATATTTTGTTAAGCATAGGAAAATAGCTCCAATTAGTAAGTGTTTTGTTTTGTTTTGTTTTGTTTTGTTTTTATAAAACTACTATCAGGAATTGTCTTGAACAGAAATGGTCAGGGAGCCACCCAGCCAGTAAGGTTTCGAGAGCGTGAGGACCTCAGTATGATCCCTAGAATCTATAGAAAAGAAGCACCGTGTAAGGACAGCACAGGGGAAGTGGAGAAGGGGATCCCCAAGGCTTGCTGGTCAGACAGCCCAGTCAAGTTCCAGGCCAGTAAGAGAACCTCACAGAGAAAAAGTGTGTGTGTCTGGGTTGGGAGTGGGTATGCCTGGAGTGTGACACCTGAAGTTGTCACTGACCTCCATAGACATGAACACATGCACACACACACACACATGCATGCATGCATGCACATGCACACACACACATGCTCACACGTACACAATGCACACACTCACACATGTACACACACTGTCACACATGTGTACACACATGCAAGAACGCATGCATGCACACACTTACAAAAAACAACAAACAGACATGTTCAGTCTGGGGCTGTAGCCCCACATGTGTGAACCCTCTGTCCAATCTCAGCATGACAAGAAAGGACGTGGTCTTTGTGTCACAATGTGATTATATTTAAATTACTAAAGTTTATGATGTATTTTTATCATAACAATAAAACAGAGCACATACACTTCTAAGAAAACAGAAATGGCCCTCAGTCACCCTTCTTCAGAGGAGAAGCTGACTTTCTCAGCATCACAGAAGATAAACTAGGAATGAGACCTTGAGAGGAGGCCTACACCCTTGGTGCTGAAACTCGACGGATCAGCCTTGGGAAGCTACATTGAAGGAAAATCATTTACGCCTCTCTAGTTTTTTGCGACTGACTCTTCAGGGATTGAGAATCTCTTGTCCCTAAGTAGAGTCCAGGTCCCAGCCAATATACTTCCTACATTCTTGGAGGAGGGATAGTTACCTGAGAAGGTCCATCCTTTCTTAGGTTCACTAACTAGTGGCAATATTTCCTCCATTAAGGGGAGCCCCATAGTCTGCCTGTAGGTAGAGATGCCCGCCACTAGGTATAAAAGCTCCCAATATCACCTTGTCATCCTCCCACTTGCTATGCTCTGCTGTGATTGCAAGAGGTTCTGCATCCTCTCTCTTTCTCCCTCTCATCCTCTCTTCCTCTCTCAAGTAACACTGAAGAAGTGGAGAATAAATAAGACTAGTGGGCAAGAAAATAACAATGTAACCCTACTCTCATGTTTCTCCAAAGCTATAAACCTCACCTTTTCTATACCCTTTCAGGTCCACCAAGAATAGGTGTTTTTATGCACAGGCTGGATCTGAGGCACAGCCCTAGCATTCTCAGTAGCTTATATCGAGTGAGACTGAAGAATGTTATACCCAGAAGGTCTAATGTAAAAACAAACAAACAAACAAAAAAACCTATGTTATAACAGAAAGAGGGGCAGAAAGGTTATAAGAGCCAATATTTGGAGAGGACTGGGGCAAAATAGCATTTTATGTGCATGACAGAGCCATTGTAGTTATGACTTCATATGGTTGTGGTTGTCTGCACAAGACCTGAGCAAGGTCAAGCCAATCACGTAAACAAGGCGGGGCATATGAGCCCCTACCCCTAGCTAAGGAGCTATTGACAAAAAACCTACACCATAATCAAGTACCAGCAGGCACAGACGCTTTAAGTATTTTATATAGACAGCAGGAGAGTGTTGCCGCACTGGCAACCTGATAGTGTTCCAGAGGAGGACTGGTGGAAGGAAAGGAATGGAAAATGTCAGCCTGAGATTCCAGAGGACCACCCCACCCATAGCCAAACACCACTGCAGGTTCAATGGCGACGGTTGCTGGCAGAAGGAGAGTCTGTACTCGTTGGGTGCATGGTCCCTTGTAGGTTGAACATGCTCCTGTGGACGGCTGCATACCTACGCCCATGCATATATGGACTGCAGTAATTGGGCTGTGGCTTATTTTGTTTTAAAAGAAGATGTGAGTATGGATGGGGACATGTATGGATATACGGAGAGTTAGCAAGGGGATGGCGGTTAAGTGTGACAGACATGTATTATATGCATGTGTGAGTTCTCAAAGGAGAAACTAAAAACATTAGTAACGGACCAGGGGTTAAGAGCACTCGCTGCTTTCCCAGAGGACCCCGGTTTGCCTTGCAGCACTCAGCTGGCAGCTCACGACTGTCTGTAACGCCAGTTCAGGGATCCTCTTCTGGCTTTGCACACACTGCATGTATATGGTGCACAGACGCACATGCAGGCAAGACACACACACACACACACACACACACACACACACACACACACACTCTAAAAATTCATTTAAACATCTTTCCCATATAATATATTTTGATTCTGTTTTTCCCCACCTCACCAAATCCTCCCAGATTGTCCCACCCCCACTACCTGCCCAATTTATTTTCTCTCTCTCTCTTTCAACACAAAACAACAACAAATGAAAATCAATTAATCAAACAAAGAAGCAAAAAAAATAATAAAAAAAAAATCCCAAACAACACAAAACCAAAACAGGATGAGCACGTACACACAGAATGAAGCCTGCTTTGTGTTGGCAGCTCCTCCTGGGCATGGGACCTGTCTGGGATGTGGTTTGCTTGGAGTCATCCACCAACCTCTGGCTCTTAGAGTCTTTCTACCTCCTCTTCCACACAGACCCCTGAGCCTTGCAGCAAAGGATTTGGTGACGACATCCCATTCAGGACTGAGAGCTCCAAACCTCTCACTCTATGCACACTGTCCAGTTGTGGGTCTATGCACACTGTCCAGTTGTGGGTCTCTGCACACTGTCCATTGTGGGTCTCTGCACACTGTCCATTGTGGGTCTCTGCACACTGTCCATTGTGGGTCTCTGCACACTGTCCATTGTGGGTCTCTGCATTAGTTTCCATCTCCTGCAAGAAGAACTTTTCATGTTGTGGGCTGAGTGAGGCACGGGTTCTATAGGCATAGCAATATGTCAGCCATTAGGATCATTCTAATATTATGATTTTTAGCAAAATAATAGTAATAAGTTGACAAACATATTTACATTTATTTAAAAACCCTTACATTGGAGATGTAGAAAATGAGACTCTAGATCAGTAAATTTGTCAAGATCACACGAAATTAGGCCAGAACTAAGTTTCTGAGTCCTGTTATAATCTACCCCAAACATGAGGACTAGTCGTGTAGAGCTAACCCAATTACAGGAGAATATGTGGTCACATAAAAGTCTTAAGTTTTTCCTGATCATCTAAAACATCCTTTGGGTAACCATGTGGAGTAGTGTAATAATCGGAACCCCTTTTACCCAGAACCAAGTACCGGTAGGCACAGATACCTTATGTCCTTTATGTACACAGCAGGAGAGTGCAATAGAAATACGGTCACGCTGACAGCCTGATAGTGTTCCAGATGAGGGCTGGTGCTCAAGGAATCAAAGGAATGGAAAATGTCAATGCAAGATTCCAGAGGACCACCTCACCCGACCCCCACACCCAGCCATCACCACAGCCAAACTCCATAACGTCTTCAATGAGAGACCATCACACACTAGATTCTCCTATAGCCATTTTTAGATCGGGTCCCCAGGACATTTTTCCAGACAGCAGGATGGTGCTGGATGTCACTGCTGGCTCTGGAACACATCTCTGAGTCTCCATTTCTTCATGAATGAAATAATTCATTCTGACAACCTTGAGGAGGTGAAGTGGCCATCCAAAGATAAAGTGAAAGCCAATGTCAAATGGTGTCTTATCTTAAAGAAGTACATATTTTACTCAATGTTACTGCTACCACACAGCACCCTCAAGAATTTAGAGAAAAAACTGCGTCATTCATAAAGCCAAGATCAAGAGGTTGCAATGGGCCAAGGCTGAAGAACTGCTTGGGTCTCCTCTCTCAGCTCAGTCACATCCCTGCCAAGTTCTGAGTAAATACGTCTCATACTTAGGCTCAGAATCAGAAAGGACATGAGCACTGCATGTTGTCTTGATTGTGCTTCTTGAGGAAGTGCCTATGACGTTCAGCTTCAGCATCATCCAGGTCTCAGGTTGAACTTATATAGCTGGGAATAGGACCCAGGGTTGAGCATTTCCAATCATTACCCATAAATGACTAGTGCAGCCAGAAGCTCCAGAACACAGCTCTGCGTGCATTGGCTCATCTCCCTGTGCTGACACACTCCTCTGAGGGACTGACCGAGTGCAGTTTGTCTCTAAGAGCCTCCCTCCAGGCAATGATTTCTTTTTCCCAGCAGCGTGTAAGGTTCCTGCAAATCGTGAGAATGGACTATATTAAGAAGAGCATCGCTGATGGCATTTTGGGTTTCAAAAGGGGGAATGGTTCAACTCCTATTTCTTAAAGAATGACTGCTGGGACAAATGGCTGACTGAGAAGTTAGCAATGCGGCCATGACCACAGCTATGTGCCACCCGGATGCTGCCCATGAGCATGACTTACACCCCAGTCACGACTTTGACTTTTGTGGGGTCTCTGGTCTGCATTCTTCTGAGACCAGATGACATTCCCTATATTTGAGATGTTTATGGACAACGCCCACAACATGCCACCTTGGGGCACAGAAGCTCTTGATCACAGAGTCAGCTTACCCGCACCTGCTCGCTTAAGTCTCCTGGTAAGTCCCTGTGCCTTGGTTTCTTTAGAAGCAAAACAGAAACTCTGTGCTGCCCTGCCTCTGAGGAGAGTGTCCAGGATGAAGAGACAGGATTTGCAAAAAGCTGGGTGGCACAGAGGAGAAACCTCAGCCTACACTCAGATGCCCTCGTGTGGATTGTGCTCTCTGGGATTTGGGTGAAATTCAAAATGGGCATGTTATACCACCTGCTGTGGCTCATATGCTGTCTTGCCAATACACTCAGGGGAGAGAACTGAAGAGGATCCAGCTGCTCCTTCTCATCCCACACAAGCATTTCCGAACTTGGCCTCCTACCGTTCTGATCCTTCCATATGCTTAATTCAAGACCCCACGTGCCCACTCATCTGGAGCCATCAGCCTAGGCTGGTTTCTTCTGTTTCCAATACTGAACAATCCTGAAGGAAGGTCAAGGGATAGTACAGGGAGGTGACAACTTCATAATCACCACTGAGACATTCTGGATTTTCTTCTCTGCTGCTTCCAGACAGTGTGCCCTTCCTCACTTCTAGACGTCCCTTTTTGGGGTGGGGTGTTTCCTTATTTTATCTCAATGGCTCCGCAGTAGTTCTGAGTGGGGAGGGGGATGGCTTAAAAAGCAAGCAAAGGCAATTGCTTGAGAGAGTGACCTTTGCTCAGAGCCCTGTAGAGTCTGAAGTCTTCGCAAAGGTCTCAGGATAATTTGCATTCACCAATGTCTATTTTTAAAAGAACAATCTGAATGTTAAGTAGACTTCTCAGCCACGTGAAAAGACTCCAATATGACTAATTATGGCTGAGAAAGTTATCAGGATAAAACGAGGAGTTGGATTTCGGTTTCTCTGGTCTGCGTTTAAAAGACAAAGGACTGTCTCTACAAATCTTTCAAGGACCAAGAGAAGGCAAACTAAACCTCGAGAAAATGAGGAGTTTGGTCCACAATTACAGGCAGGTTCATTTTAGTAAGGCTAAGTTGATATTACAGTGGAGAGACTTGGGTCTATTTTGCTGGCCCTTTACATAACCAAATTCCTGCTACTTGCTGCTCTGGCCTATGGTTAAATCTTTTTCTTAGATCGAATACCTCACTAGATTTTGACAACAACCTCCATGAGCCCAGTACTCACAGTTTTATGGGAAGGTGTTACAGTCACCTTTTAAGGCTACTGTAGGAAACTGCCACAGAGGGGGTGGCTTCACTCCCAGAAACAACTGTCTTTGTCTCGCGGTTGTAGAGGTGGGCTAGAAGTCAAAAATGAAGGAGGTGGCAGGTCTGGTGTCTTCTGAGGTATCCTTTCTCCTCAATGTGTCCTCACATGACCTCTACCATGCACACATGCGTATCCACCTCTGTTGTCCTTTCTTGTGTCCAAATTTAATTTTTGCAGGGGAAGGCAGTAATTCTGAGGATTGAATCCAGGGCTTTAGTTTTACCATCCAAGTGCCCTACCTCTCAGCTATGTGTTCAACCGTGTGTGTGTGTGTGTGTGTGTGTGTGTGTGTGTGTGTGTGTGTGTGTGTGTGTGTGTGTGTAAACACACTAAGCTTCAACCTCATCGTTTATGGAAACTGATCAGAAAGTTTTGATTGGTGGTGCCTGATTTCTACTGATATTTAAACATTGATCTCACATTTAACTATGGCATGGCTAAATTATAAACTCAGTTCCTACACCAAATGGGGTGTATGGTGTATGAGGTGGTTTTTGTTTTGTTCTGTTTCTCACCTTCTTTTAACTTACCCTACACGGTATTGAGTTTCATCCTGGCAGTTTCTCTTTAACTGTAATATTTTTATTAATTCTCTGAGAATCTCATAGATGTGTAAGATATATTTTGATCATGTTCAGCCTCCATTCTTCTTCATATTCTTCCAAGATCTAGCCGTACCTGCTAGCCCCTTCCTAAATCATACATTCTTTCACTCTGAACTTTCAAAAAAAAACTAGTTTTATTGATTCTACCTTCTCTCCTTCTCCCTACACCTCTCACTCTCTCTACTCTGTTCCTCTCTCCCCGACCCCTCACCCCTCTACTCTGTATTCCTTTCCCCACCCCTCTCACCCTCTCTACTCTGTCCTTTCCCCCACCCCCTCACCCCTCTACTTTGTATCCCTTCCCCCCCACTTCTCACCCTCTCTACTCTGTTCCTCTCTCCCCCACCCCTCTCCCCTCTCTACTCTGTATCCTTCCCCACCCTCTCAGCCCCTCTACTCTGTATCCCTTCCCCCACCCCTCACCCTCTCTACTCTGTTCCTCTCTCCCCCACCCCCTCATCCTCTCTATTCAGTATCCCTTCCCCCCACCCCCCTCAACCTCTCTCCTCTGTACTCCTTCTCCTGACCCCTCTTACCCTCTCTACTGTGTTCCCCTCCCCCCAACCCCACAGTCTCCTTTTGTTTTCATGTCATTTGAGTCTTATTGTCCGCTCCTTCCTCAGCACCCCTTTCCCTCCAAGCCTGTGGGTCTGCTTTCACCTCTCAGAGTCTCAACTCCACTTGGACATAGAAGTATGAAAAGCTGGGATTCATATGTGAGAAAGCAATAGATTTCATCTTTCTGAGTCTGAGATACTACTTTTCAGATCTGTTTATTTTCCTGAAATTTTCAATTTTCTTTACAGCTGAACTATCCTGTGTACCTTCCCCACATTTTTATCAGCTATTCTTTTGTGATGGACGTCTTGGCTGCTTCCAAGTTCTTGCTGTTGTGAATAAGGCAACAACAAACACGGATGTGCAGGGTCCCTTTACACCTCCCTTACATTTGGTATATGTATAAAGATATATATTACTGGAGTATAACTCTACTTCCTAGGGGCATGGCTCAGGGGCTATCCTCTACTTCCTAAGAGCATGGCCCAGGGGCTATCCTCTACTTCCTAAGAGACTCCTTAGTTCAGAGAGGGCCCTGATCAGGAACAGGCTAGATTCCAAAAAGAGTACACACTTCTGAAGCCAACAGGGAGGTCTATGACATGTTTTGTTGTGCTTTCTTATTTTAGATCACACATATATTTATATTTAATTTAAAAAAAATTACCTAATTAGAATCTCAAAGGGAAAAAGCCTGTGTATTCTTCCTGCTGGGGGTCTCTCTTCAGAGAGACAGAATTAGGCCATGGAGCCATGGAGATTATATAACTCATCCAACCAGGGAGTTGAACCTGGGTCCCCTGCCTCCAAAGCTTTTTCTCTACACTTTGTACCTCTGAATGATGGGATACACCCGCCCCCCGAGCCCCCCACCCCACCCCACCACACACACACACTAAAGGAAAGCCAGAGTTCCTATTTTCCAAGCAAAGTCAGGGGAAGAAACAAGTCTCTACAGTTCAGAGGCAAGATTGCTGCTGGCCATTTGTCATGGTTAACTTGCTGGTTTTCATAAACAAGAGGCAGTAGAGTCAGAGGGACCAAACAGCTCCCCATGAAAAGAGCACAGTACTTGTTCAAATGGGGAACAAAACAAGGGCAAAAAGACAGAGGCAATATCAAAATAGCCTATGAGAAATGCAGAAGACAACTTTCCCATTATTCTAAATTTGGAAAGGTTTCAGATGTTGTCACAGCCAGCATCATGAGGTCCCTGGTATTGAACATGGCCAACAGTGAGATTGATAAGCACTAACTGACTCCCAGAGAAGCTGTATCAACCAGACCAGAACCTACCCAAGACAATCTTAGCCAAGCCCTGGATAACTTTCATTGAATGGTAACCTCCCAAACATGCAGAATCAAAATTTCCCTGGTAACAGAGCATCCTCTTGGCTACCACAACACCTCATGACTATGGGGCTGATACAGACTTGGACTGCTGTCCAAAAACAGGACTTTCATGCACAACCACTGAGACATTAACATTATATAGCCTCCAAAGCCAAAACTACTAGTATTTCATAATTTGACAACCTCTCTGTGTCTCCTTCTCTTTTAATTAAACCTTAAAATTCTTCTGGGTGCCAGAGAGATGGATTAGTGGCTGAGAACATGCATTGCTCTTACAGAGAACCTGGGTTTCGTTTCCAGCACCCATGTCAGGAAGCTCACACCTGCCTATCACATCAGCTCAAAGGGATCCAATGACTTTTAGCTTCCATGGGCATTTGCAGTCATATGCACATACTCCATCCCACAAGCACAGGTGCACAAACCTTATCAATCAATCAATTAATCATCATCATCACCACAATCATCATCATCAATGTATAAGTGCTTTGCCTGAATGCAGATCTGTGTACTACTTTCATATGTGATGCCTGTGAACCAGAAGAGTGCATCAAATCCCTTAGAACTAGAGATGTAGAATGTCGTGGGCTACTATGTGGGTGCTGGGAATCAAATCTGGGACCACTGAAAAAATAGCTAGTGTTTTTAACAGCTGAGCCATCCTTCCCATCTTCCCATCTTCAAAATTATATATATATATATATATATCTCATCCTGAGGTTGACTAGGTGGCTAATACTGTGCCCATTCTACAGACAACCTGAAGGATCATAGTTCAATATCCTTACACAATCATGACATAGCAAATGAGCGTAAGTCCCAAACCCATGAGTTCCTATTTCATATGAATTTGAAGATACCAATGCTACTTCAGACACCTTGACTAGTGTAATAAATTACGCCATATGTTCATCTTTCACTATGGCTGATGGATAGCAAAGGTCTGAGGAGAGGCACCAGGTACCTCTCTGTCAGGCAGCCTATGAGGAGAAAGTCTACTAGTTGTCAGGTACCCATACTTCAAAGTGAATTATAAACAGTAAAACCATCTTTGGTTATTCAGGAGTGAAGATTTGTTCATAGGTCCAAGGATACTTGGAATTAGTTGTGTTAGCTGTGTACGTCTCAAGGATACAATCAACTGCAGAAGCTACAGGGGCTTGACAGCCACTACTAGGTAAACTAGTGGGTCTTGTGTAAGGTGAGGAGTGGAAAGGGGAAGGAGATAGCAAATTTGCTGCCTTAAAAGAATAGAAAGAAAAAAATTACAATTATGTTCTCGAGTTATACTCACCAGGACAATCAAAGTCATAAGATTCATGAAAATTGTCCTATCCTATAGAACAAACAGCCCAGTGGTGAGATCGAGTAATCAAATTAATTGCCATAGAAAACTTCTTAGTGCATCCCCTCAGAAGACTGAGCAAGAAGTACTACATTGGTGGCTAGGTATTCAAAATGTAGGCACAATCACCCAAACTTGAAAATGTACTAGTGGTTTGTTGCTATACAACAAATTGCTTCAAAATTTAGTAGATTAAGAAAATCATTATCCAAGACCTCACTAAAGGAGATTGGAAGAATTCTGAATCTTGATGTTGGACCTAAGTATCTCTTGTGTTCTTTTTGGTTTTATTTTTTACTTTTGCTTTTTTTTTTTTTTTTTTTTATTCTCTTCTTCTCTAGTCTTTGTGAAGTGGGGTGACATAAACCTTGTGCGGCCTCATCTGGATCCAAGCTTTTCCTCACATCTCGTTGCTAAGTGTTTTCTAGGACTTGCTTAAAATATTACCACAGATGGAATGGCTTAACACAACAGAAATTCCCTTAGAGTTTATTCTCTCACAGCTCTGGAGGCCAGAAATCAGAAATCTAGGTGTGGGAAGGGAAATGTTTCCTCTTACAACTCCAGGGAGGGATCCTTCCTTGCCTCCTTGCCTCTTCCTAACTTGTGGTTGCCATTTTGGCAATATAGCAGTGACTTCACTAAACTTCCCTTTGTTTTCCCAGGGTCTTTTTCTCTGGGTATGTGGCTCTGCCTGTTTTTCATATGGACACTAGCCATTGGATTGCAGGCCCTCTTAATCTAGTATGATCTCATGTTAATTTAATATCCACAAAGAGTCTTCCAAATAAAGTCATGTTCTAAGGTTCTGGGTGGGCACAGATCCCAGGATACTATCCAATGCACGATGCTAGCTGAACTGCCCAGAACCATCTTCTTCCTTGAGAGTTGGGCAAACATTGGCAAAGCCCTATCTAAGATCACAGCGATTATGTTTCGCAAAGATGAGATGACCTTCCTGAGCGTCCATAATTCCTTTTTTTTTTTTTTTTTTTTTTTTTGTATCAGCTTCTAACCAAATGATTCTAGCATTCCTAAAACACTTAAGGTATGGCACCAAGTCAGCATTGTCTGTAATAGCCAGTTTAAAAATAATCTATATTTGAAGTAACAGGGGAGTAAAAGATGATACATGTATGCACAAAGGGCTAAAAGGCTATATATATTATATATATAAACCATATAAAGTTTGTAGTGTTCCAAATTTTACATGTTTAACAAGTGGAAAATAAGCATTGTATTTCCTAAGTATTATTGTAGTTAAGCTTTAAGAAGAAGACTGTCTAAACTACAGTCAAGAAAAACATTTGAGTTGCTGCATGAGAATATTAGCGCCACTTGTGGTCTAACGGCTGAGAGGTTAATCTGTAAAGCTATTCTAGTTGCATATTTCTGTATCACAGCTTCACAAGTCCGCAGCTCCAAGTGATAGTCATCAGTTAGCTTGCTCATTAATTTACATCTTGGTCAGGAGTCTATATGGGCTGACTCATCTCTGCTCCATATGACCACAGCTGTTAGGACTCCACTGAAACCAAATGCTCTGTTTTATAAGGGAGTAGAAGCCCAGATGTGGTAGCTCACATCTATAATCCCAACGCCCGGAGGAGGTAGAGGAAGCAGGATCACGAAGTTTTGGCCGGACTTGGATATATAACAAGATCCTCCCAAAAAAGAAGTGGAGTTCTGTCAGATGGGGAGCTTGGTTGCCAGCAAGCCTTTACTTTCTGCCCAGTTTGGAGTCCTTAGCTCTATTCTAACATCATGGCTACTTCATTGCTAGAAAAGAGGTCCTAAGAGAAAGAATGGGCAAACCTCTCAAGGCCGGGGCCTTATCTGGGCCATGTTTAATGGTCAAATTGGTACAGAGCCCGTACAAATGTCAACGAATTGTGGTCATGTTAAATCTATCAGTATGTCCAATTTCCCCCATTTTTTTCCATTTTATTTGATGGGAGTTTCACATGCATGGATGTCTATATACCATTTGTGTCCCTGATATTCATAGAGGACAGAAGCAAGCACTGGATCTCCTGGAGTCACACAGACACACACACACAGACACAAACACACACACACACACACGCACGCACTCACGGGCACACACCATGGCACACGAAACCATGCATGTGTATAAATGGAGGTGACCGTGTGACAGTAGGAAGATGTGGACGCCATCATGAAAGCAGAGGAAGAGACTGCTTGGGTGAGCCATGTTCAGGGAAAATGATACAGTTTCCATCTCTAAAATAAGAAAGAAATTCTCCAAGCACACAGGGAATGGAGAGGGTAACAAGGGCCAAGATTTGGATGCTGCAGGTTGGCATACCTTCTATACCGAATGAGGAGCTCAGAAATATGTGAGAGTGGCAGAAGGCTACACAAGGAAGGCACAAGAGGCTAAATCTTGGTTGTATATGCCATACAAGTGGACTAGAATTACAGACTCTGGAAGGTTCTTGCAAAGGAATAAAATGACAGATTTAGGGTTTGAATAGATTTAATTCAGCCAAATTTTTGGTTTAACTGGGAAGTTTATCATGGATAGACTAGAGAAGGGCCAGACTGAAAACAGAGATTAGTTAGGAAGGAAACTGGGGAGCAATGCTGAAGGCTGAGAGAGGACCTAAAGTTCAGTAAAGGAGAAGGGAAAATGTAAAAGATTTACAGAGCATGTGCAGAAATGACCATAATTAATGAGTTAGGAAGCGAGAGTTAGCATCATGACAGCAGCTTCCAGGTTCCTCCTTTGAGCAACCAGTAACACAGTTAATCACAGTAGGGAATACAAGGTTTTATGGTGGCAGGTAATGAGTTCTGAGCCTGGTATAGTTGGTTAGTGATGTCCATAGTGTTGACAGGACCACTGGTCAATTACAGACTCTCTAATTGTTCAGTCCTGGTTCAAAGGTTCTTCTTAAAGAAATTCAAAATCCTTATATGCGTGTCAACTTTCTATAGAAATAATTCTCTGTTCAGCTCCAAAGTGATACAGAATCTCAAACACAGAAAGGCCCACCCACGTGTGAATAGTAGTGAGAAAATCCTGCTCATGTTTGCCTTTCTCTGTCTTTATATCAGAGTATATGTTGCCAAGACTACTATGATCAAGTGTTTATTCCTACCACTACCACCACAGCAATCTTTGGATGTACATGCTGAATTTGGTGTGATGTTTATGATGGCTGTAGGGTGGTGGTAGTAATAAGGTATGTGGTAATCTTTGATAAATTTCATCCTTGATGCAATAAGTTTATAAATTCTAAGCATTCAAACAAAGTATTGGTCTGAGATTGATTTCAGATGTCGTGCATCTCAGTGGGAACAGGAAATTGGGGGCATTTGTTAGTTACTCTAGAGAGAGACCCCCGAGTCTTCACACAATCCTCCATGGCTGTGACCTTGTATAGACTGACTGGAACCCTTTTGGCTCATCAAAGCTGATACAGTAATAGTACCCATTATGAGGTTTTTGTGGGAATCCAGTCATTTAATGCAAGAAGGCAAGGTAGGACTTACCATGTACCACACATTCAGCCAACACTAGTTTTTCTCTTACCGCCTGTGACATTACAGGCTTAAGTCCCAAAGAGAAGGAGATGAGTCCTAAGTGAAAGTAAATGGACAAAAATGAACTTTCTAAAGTTTTATCTACAGAATGGCCACCACCGCCCTTGGAAACTTTAGTAATAGAAGAGCCAGGTATGAATTTGCTAGAGTAGATTTTTTTTAAAGAGAAGATGAAGAACAGGTATATAGAACAAGTATATTCTTTTGGCTTATAATTAATTTTATAATTATACAATTCACCAGAACAAATAAGAACAGGAGGGTAAAAGTCAAGAATTAAAATGTAATTGCCTAGTTGGGCTTACTTAACATGCAAAAATGGCCCATGTGTATGGGAAATCAGCCCACAAATTTTATTCTATTGACTCATTATTACTTTGGACAACATTTGTTTTCATTTTCTATTCACAAATACAACTTTTAGAATGATTCTTACTGTCGGCTATTTATTCAGCCCTTGTACTTTCAAAGCATTTCCCATGCCTTTCTAATTGACTATTGACCAAAAAAATAAGATAAAGTCATATTGCTAATCATATCTGAAAATAGCAAATATTTAGTATAGATTTACTGTATGCCAGGTGCTATGCCAAACCTCTACGTCAGCATTTCCTTTAGCTCTCATGACAAACCCATGGGGTAAGTATTACTGCCATGAGGCTGGAAGAGAGACAAAAGGACAACGCTCTGGCAGGGCAGCCGCCTGACTTCAAAGCCCTCCAGCCCTCAGCGTCGCAGGCTACTCTGAGGCATAATCAGATGCATTTCCTAGCACAGCCTCAGTTCGGTTTGATCTCATCTAATTATTTACAGCCATGTAAACAAGGCTTGTGACACTGTACAGAAATATTAAGCTTTTCGATTCCCTATTATGTTCCTAGATCAGTTCAAGATAGACATACAGCACACTGTACATTTCCTGTCAGTGGGAATCTGTACAAGATCAGTAACTGTTAAACAAAGACTCAAAATACTGAAAATACTTACTGATAGCTAAGTCTGTTCTTTCTTTACATGGAGCACAATCTAAAAACTGTAGTTAAGAAACATAAGAAAAAGCAGAATGAAGACTTACCGATCTTAAACAACTCAATGACAGAAAGGACAAAATCTGTTTGTAAAAATGTATGTTTATTTCATAAGCATTGGGGGCGGGGGGTGAAAAAACACTGTATCCTATCCTGTTGCTCCATGCAAATAGCTCTTCAATGAGAGTCTTCAAATTTTACGTTTTTTCCATTCTGGTTCATTCTTTGACTCTTCGTCATCAGATTCCACTTGGGCAAACATGGTTTTTGGCTGAGTTCTAAAACAAAAGTTAAAAAGGAGAGGAAACAGTGAGTTGCTATTTCTTGTATTAGGCGTTGTCTCTTTGATCAAGCAGAAGCAAGTCTGGGGAACTGATTGCATCTCAATTATTAAATATAAATCACTAAACTTCTGGCAAAAGAAGCATAGTGAAAATTTAATTATGTTCAGGAAAACAGCCAAATGTTTTTTGAAGGTTTTCCCTCTGTGGCAGACACCGTATGTTGTCCTTCCTTCATATGGAATGAAGATGAATCAATCCAGTGGACCCTCATGCATCACAACCTCCCTCGGCCGCTGAGGCAAAGTGTGACCATGTGGAAGGATACGCCATTTGGTCACCACACAAGACCCTACATGGCACTTACTACACCTACCCGGGCTATCTTAGACTTAAGAAATGGGTGCGACAACTGATTGCTCTCCGCAGATCACTGCACAGAGATGCCAAACATTTAGGACACACCACTGAACACAGTGGTAGCACTGCCATACAGTGTCACTGCTGAACACCACAGCAGTCATCAAGAGGTCCTTGTGGGAGGAGCTCCAGGGCTCTGCAAGCATACCTAGCTCCATGATATTCCCATTTCTAATTCCAAAGAGACAATCCCACGGAAACGTCAAACGGTCATAATGTAGCCTCCCTTAGCTCAGGCTACTTCCGTCTCGACAACTATCTAGAGCCGAAGCTTGCCTCATACCAATCCATTTGGTTAACTCCTTATTACTTCAAGATACTGTTATGGCATCTACACACAGGTCACAGGTCTAAAGATAGCTTCGGACTTTCATAGACCTCAATTACTAGAGGGCAGGACCATGGGCTTTCAAATGTGCGACAACCAAGCAATTTGGTGTTGGCTATATGTTACCTTCTAGCAAGGATGCTGGCCCCTGAACAAATCTACATAGGGACAAATGCGGAAGCTTAAAAGAACCTTTGAAATAAATATTTAACTCCTAAGGGGTAGGGTGTAGCTTTTAAGGCTGTCTGGGTGTACTTCACCAGAGGCCAGGTCACCACTGCCAACTGTGAGGAGACATAAGTACTGAGATATATTATTATTAGAGAAAACTGCTATGGCAGACCCCGAAAGAGCACCCAGAGCTGCTTCACTGAAGGGTTTAGTTTCACTAAATCCGCTACTTCCAAAAGTACTTGTGGAAGGCTCGTGGTTCACCTGGTGGGGCAGAGAAAAATAACAGGCAGAGAGTCATGTAAAGAAGCAGGAGACAATGTTCTTATGGACAGAAACCGAAATGTTGGTTACACAAGTGTGTGTTTCTGCCAAATCTTGAAACGGTTACACTTTCTACTTTACTGTATGGAAACTGTGTCTCAAGAAAGTTGATGAGTGAACATAATCAAAACAGAGCAAAACATAGGAGAAGGCTCAGAACCAAGGGATGATGGGATATATTACAACATGAAACGTGGCACTGGAAGCTGAGAAGATAGCTCCAGGGGTAAAACTGCTTGCTACAAAACCATGAGGTCTGATTCAAACCCTTGGCACCGTGCGTGAGCTGGACACAGTTATGCGATGCTATGGCTCTAGCACCTGGTAAGTTAGGGGGGTGTTACAGGACAATGGCTGGGATTGCTGGCCGTCAGGCAAGTTCAGGTTCTATGCCAGACTCTACGTCAAGGTAACAAGGTAGAGAGTGATAGGACACCTGACATCTTCTAGCCTCCAAACATATATCTGCACAACAGCTCACACTCGCGCACACACATGTACACACTCATATGCACACAGACACTCACAAAACATAAGTGTAGGAAGGGGGTTTGTTGGGAAGAAGGGTTCTGAGGAAACTGGAGGAGAAGATAACCAAAATACATTACGTACACATAGGACATTATCAAATAACAAACTAACATACTTTTAAAATATTTTGTCAGATTCAACAAGTGTAGAAAGTGTTCCAAGGGCTTACTCTAGAGCCCTGCCTTTCCCTCGCTGGCTGGTGGACCCCAGTGGACAGATGCAAACCCTCCATCCTGCTCGTGCAGGGGGGGGGGCAAGGAGAAGAGCAGCACTGCAACGAGGCGGAGGCATAACCATGTCTCCTTAACAAGAGGCATGATGTACTCCAACTAGGAAGAGACGCTGCTCATCTGGAGAAGCTGAGCGACAGACACCACTGAAGACGATAGAGCACACTGGGTTTTACTCTCAGGCCTGCCTTTAAGGAGTGGCCTTTATTCTGGAGAGTGAGGCATATGGAAGGCCCAGCTCACAAACAACCCATCTTGCCTCCAAACCCAAACTCTAAAAGAATAGTTCAGAACCTTTAATAAGAAAGAGCTCTTTGTTTTTTGCTATATAAAGACAAGGTTCTTTAAAAAGAATTTTTTCTCCAGCTAGCTCATGGAACATCTATCGCCTAATGAATGTGCTTTGCAGAACACAGCAAGACAAGTATGGCTTTCAACCTGCAGCTTTCTTCAGGGCAACTCCTGCCTTTGAGTTCATTTCTACAAGTTCCTCTTTTTAAAAAGTTTAACTCCACACATGAGGATGATCTTAACAATTCAACTCAGGTCTATCTTGGGGCATTTTAAACAGATTTGATTTTTTTTTTTTTAAAGTCACCACTTGACCAAGACAATGAAGAACAGAGACGATTGGGCAATCACAAAGTTAAGAATAGAATGAGCAGATTTCTTCTCTAGGGAATGGCCTAATTTGCCCTTGGCACATGAAATCACTATAAAAACAAATCAACAATGACAAGGAAGAGCAATGTGAACATGCAGACGGACAAAGTATTAATACATTTGAAAACAATTTAAAGTCGGTCTAGAAACCCCTGCTTTTAGAGCCAGGAGGAAAGGAACAGCAACAATACGTCCTTTAAGTCTGCTAAGCGTGGATTCCTTTCCGAGCTGCTTAAGAAGTGGAATTAGTAAACCGATCTTAGCACATCTCCATCCTGTACGTCTATGAGAAAGTGTGGCAAACCAAACCATATGGGCAATAAAAACACAACAGCGATTCAGAGCTACATACATACATTACACAAAGGGCAAGGGAGATGTTCAAGAAAGCATTTATATTGCCCACCATTTCTTATCTTACATTTGTTTATTTTTAAAAAGATTGATTATGTATGTATGTATGTATGTATACGTACGCACATGGGTGTTTTCCCTGTATGTGTGTCTGTGTACTATATGCATGCCTGGGGTCTGCAGATGCCAGGAAGGGACATTGGATGCCCTCAAACTAGGATTATAAGTGGTTTTGAGCCACCAGATGACTTGTAGGAATTGATCCGGGATCCTCTAGAAGAGCAGCCAATGCTCTTAACCTCTGAGCCATCCTTGCAGCCCCCGATCCTCTAATTATTAATAGCCAGTTCCTCGAACTTCCAGACTCATACAGATTCATCTCTCTTGCCCTAACTGAGAACAGATAAAGCGAAGGCTTAAAAGAAATGAGAACACTGTAAATCCAGCAGGCTCTGGGGATACCATAGTTTCAAAGAAGAACGTGTTTAGTGAGTACTTCATTCAGAACAACTTCACCCACATCTGTTCTTGTCTTGGCTTATATCAGCCATCTTGATGTGTTAACCTAAAAGTTTAACACGTAGAAGGCTGATGTGAAACTTGCATCTTCTGGTTTGATTAACCCTTTTGAGTAAGAGTTTTTCATCTGATTAATTTGGTATCAGCTCATTGGACTATCAAGGAAAAGTAAGTTTCAATATAACGACTACTGTCAACCACTAAATAGACTAATCAAAGGAATGCTTTTTGCTTTTTGTATTGCTCTGTCATGTTTCCAGTATATCCTACATGTCAATATAATATTGTGAAGCTAATATAGAAGCTTATGCAAATGTCTACCAAATCTATAAGTTATAATTTGGTGATGCTTTGTGCTAAATTTTAAAAAAAAAGTTAGTCTAAAACTTTTGTATCACTGATTTTTGAAATTATAATATAATTACATCATGCACCCTTCCCTTTCCTCCCTTCAAGCCCTTCAACACACCCTTCCTTGCTCCCTTTGAAGTTTATGGCCTCTTTTTTCATAGTTCTTGTTACATGCATAAATGTACATGTATATGCTTCTAGATTTCTATCTATCACCTGCCCAGGCTGCATGAGATTACTTGTACATGTTTTCAGGGCTGCCCACTCACTCAGCATTGGATAGCCAGTGGGGTGCTATTCTCAGGGAAGACTTTCTCCTGCTCTCAGTGTTCCGGAGTTGGCGGAAGCTCCTTTTGGGAGTATACAAAGGCTTTCACTGCCACATCTCGCCTGCGCATCTCTTCCCCTTGCAGTGTCACTGCACTTCATTCTTAGTGGTCTCCTGCCCTGTGCTCCCACTCCCTCCGCTCTCTCCCCCAGAATAGCCCTCCTTCCTGCTTTCATGTCACGCTGGCTCTAGCCTGCCTTTGGAACTTGAAGTTCTTCGGATTGTTTGTACAATGTGAATCGTGGCAAGCGCATACTCCAGCACGATGACAGGAATCCAAGGAAAGTGAGTGCCCCTCAGGGTTTCTATCCAAAGCAGCCAGTGAGAGCAAAGCTCTGTCCCCACCCACCACATCCTTCTAAAGGGCATTCAGGGAGCGCTGCCTGTGTCAGAGACTCAAAGTGTCAGGGGGACTTCTATTTTCTTCTGACTAAGCTCTAGCCTATGTCTCCACAACTCCTGACACTCACAGCACAGTGAAGCCATCACAGTGCTTTTGGCTGCAATGGAAAGTCCACAGGTCACAGTCTCTCTAATTACGGGTGTGCTTCTGATGTGATTCACCTAAGAAGCAGAAAGCAAGCTCCTGGGTGATCGGAAGAAGATGAGGGGAAATCACTTGTAACATTTAATCATGAGGATGTGAGTATAAACCACAAGATTTCTTGGCTTGGGGCCCATTGTTTATTATGAACGAAAACCTCAAAGCCAAAGCTAATAATAGCCATGACTGGACAATCTGACACACTTGTTAACCCTGTTAGCATGAACCCAGCCTGGCTGAACTCTGACCCAATCATCACAATTGCAGAATTATTACGATTAAATAAAAGGCTTGACCAAAAGAGTCAGCTTGAAATGGCTGCTTCTGTCTATAACTACCTATCAAAAAAAGAAAGAAAGAAAGAAAGAAAAAGAAAATAATTTTCTATGGGAAATGAAGACATAACATTTTTGGGAAATCACTTCTTGAACTCATAGAGTATAGCATGCTATGTTTGAGAGTTTTGAGAGTTAGGTGACTAGAAAAAGAGGAATTGTGAAACGTGGGTACTGAATACAAGAATGAAGGGCAAGCCCAGAAGAGTCCTGTAAGATCCCCATTGGCTCCTTTACTATCTACTGGTAAAGAAGAAAGAACACTGAGATGGGAAACCAACAAGCAGAGGTGGGCCAGGTCTCTGGAGAGCTCTTTCTAATGTCTTGGGCACACATTTCTAAGGACACACACAGGTAGGAGGCTACTGGGTGGATAAGGCAAGCCGCCTCAGGAAGGCAAGCACTGCACTTAGCAGGCAGCAGCAGAGCTGCAAGTACACTAAGGACTTCTGACTCTTAGTCTAGGGTTCCCACCACTAAGCCATGCTGGCTCACACAGACATCTTCTCAGTATCCCAATGGCTACTATTAGCTGCTCATGTGGAGAAACAACCACAGAGTGTAGAAGGCAGACCGTCTGTACTTACTCCTAAGTCTGCCACCTGCTACCTGTGGGGCACTGGTCAAGTTCACATTTCTATTTGCTGTCTACAAGGTGGGGACAGAAATACTGCTGACCTCATGGGTTATGAGGGTTACTATGGTAAAACACACCAAGCCTTTTAACAAGTCTCTCACAGTGTTAGTACCAAGGAGGGCCACCACTGTTTACATAACTGACGTTAGATAACAGGGCTCCTCACTTTGGACGATCGACACCTTTTCCAAAGTCCTAGGTATAATGTACCCAGTAAAAGAATTCATGTGTTAAATACAAGACTGCAACATGCTGTTTTCAAATCCTGGGGAGATTCTTCTTCTATGGAAATGATTTGCTATGAGTCTTTTATAAATGAAGCTGTCTGGTCTTTAAGCATGAAGTTTCTTAAAGAGAAATAATTTACAATTATGAGTAATTACTTTTGCATTATTTCCAAGCATTAGAGTGCAAAACTGTCACTTTACGCATTTCTTAAAATGTAGAATCTCAGAGTCTATTCACATTCCAGTCCTCTCCCCAATATCTGCCCCCAGCTGCCTACAAGACAGGCAGTTCACAAAACTAGTCCAAGAAATACTGTCCTCTACACAGGAACGTGGCGGGTAGTGACAACCAGCCAATATTTAAAAATATTTAGTGTATGGGAAAAAAAAGATTCTTTTCTCTTTTGCCTACAATGACTGCTTTTAATTGGCTTATGAACGCAATATATCTTTAAATGGACTCTTTATGAGTGAAACCGATATTTTAATACATACACAATGCACATATCCACACATCTTGTATTTCAAAAGATACGCACAGTGAAGCTAAGGTGACCGAACCAGCAATAATGGCAGCTCATCTGGCAAGAACAGCCATGGCTGACAGAGCTGTCACCCTGGCAGGCAGCTGGCCGTGCTCCGAGTGAGCTCCCACACACATCATCCCTGTCTGATGTGTAAGCTAATAGCATTCTGGATCGACATCCTGCCCCTTCCCCAGCCAGCTCTCTTCCCTCCCTCCAGCAGCATCTTTGAACAAGAAACTGTAACCGAATCTGCCCGTGTGCGGCTGAACAAGAGTCCTCTGTAATCCTGCTGTGTTTGAAAACTTTCATGGCTATTACATTGCTAGTGTCAGGACTGGAGTTTAGATCCTCCAGTGACTTGTGTAGTGTTCAGGCATCATTAGCACGCCAGGGAATATAGGTGAATATACGCTGAGTGTAGCAGGAAGACTTATGGAATGTATTTCTGATGATCAGCTTTTCCCTGTTCAGGCGAGATATAGTAAATACGCTTTCACTTCATCACTGACAGAAGTCAATCGCAGTGGAGAAAAACAACCAGACACACGTTCTCAGTTACAGTGACCTTTACGAAAAGATCCTTTTAAATATTAGCTTCCCTTCACACACTTTGCCACTTGGCAGTAAGCAGTATCCTGCAGCAGGTGAACACAGGATCTCAGCTAACACACTACATACCACAGACAAGCAATGCCTTCAACTTAGCAGGCAACAAGTATAAGGCATCAAACATGGGTGGAAGGACCAAGTGGGAAGAAAATGCAGCAGAAAGGTCTATACCCAAAAGAGCACAGTGTTGGGGTCAAGGCACTGAGCTTAGGGCTAGCCTCAGGCCCTGGGGACTGCAAGCTCCAAGCAGCAGTCTTCTCACATGAGGAGCAGCATGGCAGCGCCTCCCTTCATACCCAGCACATGTTCAACTAAAAAATAATCCACTTACAATTAAAAAAAAAAACAAAACCAATCTTTAGGTAGGTCAGTGAACACCGTCAGCTTCAATTAAGTCTATTTAAATAAACTTGAAAACCTGGGTGGATGACTGTCTAAGAAATCTATTAATTATGAAGCAGACTTGGAAAAGTCATAAAGTCTAGACAGACTGCAACAGGAGAGAATGGGACAGGCTGGGAGGGGATGGTGGATAAAGACATTACTCTCTGCTCTGCACTCCACGGAACAACCACACTTCAGCAGTTTTATAAGACAGATAAACATTTATAAAACAAGTCAGTTTTAAAAGTTAGTGTGTCAGGAAGCTGGATTAACAAGTAGGTGACACACTGCAGGAAGGCCGTGTCAGAGGTCCTCACATGTACATCAAAGGAGGAAAATCATGTCACCACCTCAATAGAGAGAAAGGAATTTAAAAAAGCAATTTTAGGGGCCAGTGAGATAGGTAGAACAGTCACCATAATAGCCTGACAACCTGAGTCTAAATGCTAGACTCCAGAGTGGAAGAGGAAAATCCACTGCCAAGAGCTGTCCTCTGACTTCCTTCCACACAAGAGCCAAGACGTGAGTGCCCACAGTCACACACAGTGGCAATGATGATGACGACAAAGATGACATTGATGACAATTAAATAGTTTTTAAAATAATTTTCAAGTGGCTAAAGGAATGACCAGGATTCAGTACCTTGACATGCTTGCCCCTGGCCTCTGCAGGCTGCTCTCTCTGTATGGGTATGTACTCCTTCCCAGAGTACCTGCACGTCCCACTCCTCCACTTCTGTCAGGTCGTTACTCTGAACCATATCTAAAATAGCACCCGGGATCTGGAGAGATGGATGCCTCAGCAGCTAAGAGCACTTGCTGATCTTCCAGAGGACATGGGCTTGGTTCCTAGCACCCACATGGCAGCCGCCTACCATATTTAACTACAGTTCCAGAGGATCTGAAGCCCTCTTCTGGTCTCTGTGGGCAGTGCACACACATGGTGCCATAGATACACACACAAAGACACAATACTCATGTATACAATAAAGAAAGGAATATCTCACAAAAGTACCACATGGCCCACCCTGGTTACTCCATGTCCCCTTTCCTTACTGAGTTTCCTTTGCGGTACTAACAGCTAACACTTACAGGTCCTGCATTGTTTGCCACTGTATATTATAGCATAGGTCCATGAAGACCGCCATGTCCCACATCGAGAACACTAGCTCAACAGACGAGGTTCTCATTAGCGGCTATTAAGTGAACGAACAAGAGAGAGCCACGGACTTTTCCTTAAGCTCTTATAGGCATATTTTCAAAAGTGTAACTTATATTTTATGGGAAAGAACATGAGATTAAACACTATGAAGTTGCTGGTTGGATTTCTTCATATATAAAAAGGGAAAACTCACAGTTTACTAGAACCTTTTCTGCTAAAGCTCAAAGGGAGAAAAGTATGCTTACTCGCAATGATACAATTTACTATTGTTTTGGCAGGAAATAAAGGTATAAACATTAGAAAGGAGGAGGTCATCACCATTTACATAATTTTATACTTAGAGAGCCCAGACATTTGAATAAAACTTATTTAAAATAATAAAATACAGTAAGAAGCTGGACACTAAGACATACAGCATTGTGTGTACACAGGATACACTAAGACACACAGCATTGTGTGTACCCAGGATACAGTAAGACACACAGCATTGTGTGTACACAGGATACACTAAGACACACAGCATTGTGTGTACACAGGACACTAAGACACACAGCATTGTGTGTACACAGAACACTAAGACACACAGCATTGTGTGTACACAGGACACACTAACACACACAGCAGTGTGTACACAAGACACACTAAGACACACAACATTGTGTGGACAGACACACAGCATTGTGTGTACACAGGATACACTAAGACACAGCATTGACACACACAGCATTGTGTGTACACAGGATACACTAAGACACACATTGTGTGTACACAGAACATTGTGTACACAAGATAGCACACTAAGACACACAGCATTGTGTGTACACAGGATACACTAAGACACACAGCATTGTGTACACAAGATACACTAAGACACACAACATTGTGTGCACACAAGACACTAAGACACACAACATTGTGTGTACACAGGATACACTAAGACACACAGCATTGTGTGTGTACACAGGACACTAAGACACACAGCATTGTGTGTACACAGAACACTAAGACACACAGCATTGTGTGTACACAGGATACACTAAGACACACAGCATTGTGTGTACACAGGACACTGAGACACACAGCATTGTGTGTACACAGGATACACTGAGACACACAGCATTGTGTACACAGGATACACTAAGACACACAGCATTGTGTACACAAGATACACTAAGACACACAGCATTGTGTGTACACAGGATACACTAAGACACACAGCATTGTGTACACAGGATACACTAAGACACACAACATTGTGTGTACACAGGACACTAAGACACACAGCATTGTGTGTACACAGGATACACTAAGACACACAGCATTGTGTACACAAGATACACTAAGACACACAGCATTGTGTGTACACAGGACACTAAGACACATAGCATTGTGTACACAGAACACTAAGACACACAGCATTGTGTGTACACAGGACACTAAGACACACAGCATTGTGTACACAGAACACTAAGACACACAGCATTGTGTGTACACAGGACACTGAGACACACAGCATTGTGTGTACACAGGATACACTGAGACACACAGCATTGTGTACACAGGATACACTAAGACACACAGCATTGTGTACACAGGATACACTAAGACACACAGCATTGTGTACACAAGATACACTAAGACAAACAGCATTGTGTGTACACAGGATACACTAAGACACACAGCATTGTGTGTACACAGGATACACAGGATACACTAAGACACACAGCATTGTGTACACAAGATACACTAAGACACACAGCATTGTGTGTACACAGGACACTGAGACACACAGCATTGTGTGTACACAGGATACACTGAGACACACAGCATTGTGTGTACACAGGACACTAAGACACACAGCATTGTGTACACAGGATACACTAAGACACACAGCATTGTGTGTACACAGGACACTAAGACACACAGCATTGTGTGTACACAGGACACTAAGGCACACAGCATTGTGTGTATAGGCACACGGCATTTCTACATAGAAAGGAATTAGTTTGGTAGACAATTATTCTACTTACAACAGCATCAGAAGATAAAGTAGGAACAAGCTTTAATGAGAATAAGATACTGACTGCAGAGGCTGATTAAAAGGTCTTTTGGAGGAAAACTGGTATGATCCAAACAAATTTGAAATCAATAGCGACTCTATTCATAGAATTATTATAACACAGGTAAATACATATGCCCAAAGGTACTGAGTTCAGTATTACTTATGAGAGATAAAGGGTAAAAACAATGTAACGATCATTTAAGAGGATATTGTTTGAGAAAACTATAACTATGTAACACATGGAAATTAAATATAAAGTAAAAGATGGAACTAGAGATACAATGGGTGGTCCCTGCCCAACCTCTAGATCTGTTCTAAATAAAGACAATGTGCAAAACATGCTGGATACCTGTCTTCATTTTTTTACATTTTTTTATCATGTATTTTTGTGTGTGTGCATCATGCATGCCTGTCGTAACACACATGTAGATATCAGATGACAACACTGGGAGTCAGTTCTCTCCTTCCATTATATGGGTTCCATGGACTGAATGTGGGTTGTCAGGCTCGTCAGCAGGTGCTTTACCAGCTGGCCCATCTCCTAGCCCTACCCCTGTGCCTTTAAAACAGCGCAGATATCTAAACACGGACCTGTCGAGTGAACAGCATGCATTTAGCCTTTTAAACAGTATTGGTGTATGTGAGCTCACGATTCACACACAGTGCTTTCTAGGAGGATGAACGTCATAGTGTTAGCATCTCTGCCCTGTAGAACGAAGGACCTGGGGTCTCCCGTTTAGTACTTGCTGACTACCCTTCCCACATATGAATGTAATGCCTGAAAACTCAAACACAGAAGCTACACAGTGAACTGAACATGGCCCTTAGCAAAGTGCTGTTCTTAGATTTCAGAAGTGTAGTAGGTGATTCTAGGGCCAAGCTCCTGCTCTAGGTTGTAGCAGCAAGCTGCTCTCCAGCAGGTTCTAAAAGTAGACTTCTTAGAACTTCATTTCCTCAGTGGTGAGGTAGGTCTTTGACATCTTCCTATGGATCACAGTAATATGGTAGACATTAGTAATATTGATAATTACTCTTGTGTATGAATTTGGAACAGTTAGCCATCAAAATGGTGATCATTATGTTCAGAATATTATAGACTGTATCTCTGCTTTCTCCTCATTCTTTAGCTAATTGGTGGCTCTTTCTGAACAAGGTTTCTTATGGCTATAACAAACAGCTACTTCCTTACAAAGAGCAGAGCTGTCACAAGCACAACGCAGAAGCTTGTCTCGTTGTCAATGATAATTAACTTAGCTGAACCTGCAGCATGTTGTGGAATCAGAGGGTGGAGACGCCCTCCAAAGGGAGTGGGGCAGGTTGCACTGTTGAAAGAAGACAGGAGGTGCTTCTGTGAAGGACTATCTCCTGGCCAAAGCTGGACAATGTGAGCAACTAAACCAGGCTCAGAGTTTAACCCACAGAATAAAATAAGCATTTCAGAGTTCCCACTAATGTGAATAAAAGCTCTGAAGACCAAAGCATAGGAGAAGGAACAACTTTCTTCAGGAGACTGCAGCAACAGAGACAGAAAATAGAAGGAAAGAGAAAACCACTACAAGACAAGTAGCACGGATGCCCCTGCAGGCAAAGTAGTGTGAACAGAAGCTGAGGAAAGAATATAAGGAGGAATAGGATCTGCAGGTTCCAGAACAGAGCCCTGAGAAATGTGCTCATCGGAAACACAGATGACAGTTTCACAGGGGAGAAACTGAAACCAAGCAGCTAAGGTCAGCATCATTACTAATGAGAATGTTAGCATCGGGAAACCCTCGATAGGACACACAGAGGGCTCTCTCCTGGTTCTTTTATAACCTATAAACCCAAATTAAAAGCTCACAGAATCACTGACCACTATTCATTAAAGACTCCAAGATCATGAAAGGCAAGAAATACTGAGAAACTCTTATGACTAAACTATTCTAACAGTGAAACACACCATATGCTTCTGGGATAAAGAAAGGACAGGAGAGGAAAATATGGTCAGGACCAAGGAAGGCGAGTAGCTTAGTCCATAGTACTGTACCAGTGTTAATCCTGTGATTGTAATGATCGTGTATATGTATGTGCATATGCACATACATATAAAATCTATGAGTGAATGTATCTTTAAGTTATAACAATTATTAAAGGAAATTTCTTTGGAGTGTCAATTTTAAATCCATTATCGTTTGACAGAAAATAAAGCAATGTGGTTTTTATAAGGAATCAGAAGTAGAATAAATGGAAATGATATCAAGAGTAATAAAGTCCTACAGTTTATAAACAAGATTGTTAACAAAATAGCAGGCATTGTTCATGTACATTTCACCCTTAACACGGTCAGAAAGCGGTTTCCAGAAGGTCAGATGATGGAAATGCAGTTTAGATAAAGCTCCTTAACTCTAAGAGGGATATTTGAAAAGAAATTCTACTCATAAAGATATTGTCAGGTTTAACAGTTGGCCAGTGGTGGCCACTACAGAGAACATCCAGCTTATTACAGTCATGTAAGGTATTCGCATCTGCCTAAGTCTAAAACTAGTTCTAGTAAAAATTTCAAAAGCCAATAATTGAAAATTCAACAATAGTACTTTCCTTGTGTAAATGTAGATGGTGTGGCAGCATTAAAAACTATCACAAACTCACCCATGTAAAGCTGTTTGAGGGACTTTCTGAAAGGCCGCACTGTACAGGGAGGGCTATATATAGAGCTCCCTACCTGAGAACTAGCCTGAGTCAGGAGCAGGAGGATTGCTACAAGTTCAAAGCCAGCCTTGTTACACAGTGAGATCTCAGCCAGCTGTGACTTCATAGAGACTATGGAAAAGCAAAACCAAAACAAAGCCCCAGTTCCTCTTAAGAGATAGGCGGGTCACGCCCCTTTCTTTGCTTGCTTTTAACTGCTCTCCACTGAGATAACACAATCACCTTTAAAGTGTGAGGGAAGAGGAGCAGTAAGGCTTACTCTTGGCTTTAACTCTGATGACAAACGACTGCTGTTGCTATCACCTCTCAGATGCTGGGATTACAGACCCTGCCATCACACCTACAATTCCTGGAATCAGCCCTACAGATCTTGACCCATTCTTTGTGCTCAAATAGAAAAGAAGTTAAAACCTCCAAATACTATTGTTATGTTCTTCTCAATTCATTGGGAATAACAACTTCTCTATGTTTGTTTTTTATTTACTTTTTTGGCTTAAATGTATAGCTTTGTACACCCTAAGCACCTACTTTACCATTGAGCGTCACTGCTAGTCCATGTTTCTGTTTTATTTATTTTATTTTTTAATTTTTTTATTTTATTTAATGTATATGAGTACACCATCTCTGTTTTCAGATACACAAGAAAAGGGCTCCAGATCCTGTTCCAGATGGTTGTGAGCCAACATGTGGTTGCTGGGGATTGAACTCAGGACCTCTGGAAGAGCAGTCAGTGCTCCTAACCGCTGAGCCATCTCTCCAGCCCTTTATTTTATTTTTAAAATATATTATTACTATCATTGTGGGGGAGGTGTGCACAGCTGCGCGCGCACACACACACACACACACACACACACACACACACACACACGACATAGCGTGTATGTAGAGTTCAGAAGAAAATTCTGTAGACTCAGCTCTCTTTGTACCTTTCCGGAGTTTCCAGAGATGAACTAAGGTCACCCGGCCTGCAGACAAGTGCCTTCATGACTAAGCCATCTCGTGAGACCCCACTTTTCTGCTCTAAACAGTGTTTTCCTTACTTGGAATACGCTGGCGAAACCCAGTATGGGTTATCTTCTGCTGCTTTGGCGTGACGCAAAATGGCTTCCCGGGGATTACTGTCATCCGTCTTGTCCAAAGCAATGTTCTTCACAATATAGGAGGACAGGGTGCCCCCGTGGGTTCCAACTCGGCCACCACGACCTGTTTCAGAAAAAAGCCCTGATTAGAGAGAGCGTGCACACATCTGTGTATGCTGCGTCCTGAACTCAGATCTCAACAGTGCCTGCATCATCCCTGCAGCTTTCCTTGGCCACAACTAAGAACTTCGACACCCCGTAACATTTAAAAACAGAAGAGACATTAAAAAGGTTTTGTTTGCTTAATTTACAAAATGACACTGATTTTTTAAAAAGGGAAAAAACTATTTTCTTAAGGTCTGTACTAAAAATTGCCCTAGCATGAACTTACTGATATTCAATAAAAAAAAACTTTTAGTCATCAGCTGCTAATTTAGCTTTAAACAAATGTATTTTAGGGTTTTACACACCCCATGTATGATATACTATAGATACTTTGCTCTATGTCCTGAGGGAAACAAGCCATGTGAACACATGGGCTCTCCCTACTTTTCTGCTGTGATTGTCGTGGCAGACAGCAAGCTTAGGGGAAAAGATCTGAATCTTGCTGGGTTTCTCACAGCCAGCATGTCAACCGAAATGGGTTGACATTTTAGCAAATTCTTATCTGAACTGATTTTTAGAAATATAAACACATGATTAACCAAATAGAAGATAAATTTAATTAATTAAGAAGAAATTTTTTTTAAAAGACCAATTGCTACAGGATTTCTGTGCCAATAACTATTACAGCTTTAGAGGGAGGAGCTGGCCCTGCAGCTTCTCCTGCTTACGGGCTTCCTTCTACCTTCCAGAGGCACGGGCAGCTCCATCCTATCACACTGGACTAAGCCATGGCCACTCTCTGCTTTCTGGGAAACCTGATCTAGCTGGGATTCCAGGCTGGGAGACCGACAGTAAGCCAATATTGAGAGTAGCCGTTCATCAGTGCCTTCCAAGGAGCTCCAGGGTTCCACTGAGGTCACCCAAGGCTCAAGCTAGGGAGGAGAGCACCCTAGGTGCCCTCTCTATCTCAGCACTGCATCTCTGCAAGCTCTACACACGGCCATTCTGGTGCTAGTCAAGGAAACATCTGACAACTACCAGTCAGTGTCTCTGAGGATCAGGAAGAATGTAGGCCCTAAAGCTCTTTCCGACCCATATCAATGATACTACCCTGTCATTCACGTCAACGACACTGCCCTGACCCCACCCCCCTGCCAGACACCCAGCTGCTTCAGTCACCTGGGCCTGCTACAGGAGGTTCTGGTTTGTGTGACTTCAGGGGGTCCAGTCTGTCCTTCTCCAGCTGTTTCCTCGTACTTCGTTGGCGGGGCTCACGGAACATGGGCAAGGCGTGAGCTGTGAGAAGTCACATTTGAAAAATTTCATTATAATAATAACCCTTCATCCAAAAACATAGCTAATGCATGACTAACCGAAACATGAAATGGAAATCATAATGACAGCCTTCACTTAATAATAAAAGACAGGCTTACTGTAACCAATTAGCCAATTCTGTTTGATACCAGACTCATTGTTCACCTCTGCTGGCAGCGAATGGCACTCAGGAAACGCTGTCAAACACTGTCATGGAAACGCTGATGAGTCTCATCTCCCTAACCATGGGTTAAAGCTCTACTTCCGTGGTCTTTGAAAAGAAACACTTAATAGAACCACTTTCTTATTTTTTTTCTCTACAGGACCCAACTATGAATAAACACCAACAATGTGCCTGTCAGTCCTCAAGTTTCTTTAGAAGCCTCACAGACACAGCAATCACTTCACGAGTTACTGAAATGTGACCCCCTCTCAGCTGAGGGGTGAAAACACAGAGTGACCACAAGGGAGGGAGGGGCACTTAGCCCTCCTTCCACATGGTTGGTATACAAAACAAGAGGGTAGCACAGGTACATGTATTCAACTACTGTCAGGTGTTCATGAAAAAAATATGGACTTAAGAGGAAACCATGTAACATTTTGGGGAACAGAATTATTGCAGAGTATTAAATAGCTATCTTCTTATTGACCTGGAATTTCTTGCAGTCATTAGATACAGATTTAAACGTGTTTTAAAAGAGAAAACATTTTCCGGGGACTGGGAAAGAGAAAGGTTATAATCTAAATGAACACCTGTAACACTCCAACCCTTCCAGGTCCCTATCAGATCCTCTGACTCTTCCATCCAGGCCAGTCTGCATGGCTCTCCATCCAGGCCAGTCTGCATGGCTCTCCATCCAGGCCAGTCTGCATGGCTCTCCATCCAGGCCAGTCTGCATGGCTCTCCATCCAGGCCAGTCTGCATGGCTCTCCATCCAGGCCAGTCTGCATGGCTCACCCTGCCTGCCTGAGTCAGGGAAGTGAGGCACATTAGTCCTCACCGCTCCTGTCAGGCCCATGACACACGGTATTTTTAGGTGGGAAAAATCTCCCTTTTACTTCCCACGACTGAGGGGATCTCAGTAGGCTGCATGTGATCAAATGAGCAGGACTGGCTATGACCCCAATTTTAACACTTGCTGGCCTCCTACAGGTCTGAGGTTGTGGTTTCAGAACATAGGCCTGTCAGAGTAATAGGGTTGTACGACCCACCTGAGAGAACACACTCAGCCCAGACAGTTCATTTTACAAAGAGACTCCATGTTAGCGCACGGCCCTGGATTCTTGTCTAATCTCACTGAGGAATGCATGCTCGGCACCACACTGCAGGTCCATGGTGTAGGACAGACTCAGGCCTCTGAGTCTGATCATTCACAGGATATGTTAGTCTTTAGAACACTGTAACAGACTGATGCATGCAGCTCAGGCAGGTGCTTCCCATTGGGGTGAGGAGTTACATGTGGCAAGCCTCATTTTTACAAAAAAAAGAATCAAGAAGCTAAAGTGATGGTGTCATGTGACTTGTACCTGTGTCCACATGATAGGAGATGATGTAACGGATGCCACAACCCTAGACTTTACTGATTTCAAACCAAGTAATGAACAAGAGCACAGGGAAGAGCAGTGTGAGACAGGAATGCTGACAACTTACGGGTGATGATGTAGTCCTGGGTTAGTGTCTCGGCTTGTTTTGCCTTCCTCTGGGTTTTAACCACACATAATTTTGCTCCCCTACGATGAGTTAAAACAAATTATTTTCTTTAGTGCATTTTAGGAACAGGTAAATTCCTAATTTTACCTAAATTTAGAGGTGAAACACTAAATTTCTGGTTCTACCAGAGACACTCTCTCTCTCTCTCTCTCTCTCTCTCTCTCTCTCTCTCTCTCTCTCTCACACACACACACACACACACACACACACACCACACACACACACCCCTCTCTACCTCCACCTCTGTATGTAGTAGACCCCAGCAGAAATTACTCCAGGATAGATGCAGGTAATACTGAAACACTAGAAGATCTTGGCCAATTCATTTTTTAAATTAATTTTAATCCATGCAAAGCATGGTTTCATTGGCGCATTTTCATTAATATCGGGAGATGTTTTTAGAAACAGTCTGTGCAGAGCATCCTGTCAAGACCTTGCCTTTCTGAGATGGGGTCTTGGTGACAATGAACTTTGAGAAATTCACATCTATCAGTCAGTGTCTCCCACCAAGTGAAAGAGAGAGAGGTGTCAAAGCATGAGGGACACTAATTTAAAGAGAAATCCACAAAAGTAACTTAAAAACATAACATGTTAAAGAAATTTTAAAAGTCAGGCAAAGTCAGAGGATTCCATTTTTAGCCTATGTTCCAGATGAAAGCAACCAGGGTCCTACACCCAGCAGGAGCCAGCACGGCGTATGTCCATATCTCAAACGCATGATTCTAAGTGTCTAAGCTGGATATGCCTGGTGGCACTGCTCAGGGGCTATAATCTGATTAACCAAAGGCCCACTTTTGATCTTACCTTTCCTTAGTGATACCGAGCTGTCTCTCTGAAGAAAACACACATAAGCAAATCTTCCTGACCCCAAGTAAAGATAGCACCTTCCAAATGGGTGTCGTGATAGAAGGCTGGCTTTTTTTTTTTTTTTTTTTTTTTTTTTTTTTTTTGAGGGATGGACTACCTCCACACTAATTAACATTTTTACTTTATTAATAAACAAAATCCTGCTTATTCTTAAATATCATTTTACAACTTCCTTTAGAGGGCAAAGGTTTCAACACTAGTTCAGAAAACTCTGAAGACAGGATTATCCACTTCTAATTAGAGCAAAGTTATGGTCAGTGAAGGTTCATTCATAGAGATTAGCGCTCCTTGCCTTAGGGAGGATGGAAGGCCTCACACAGGACTACAGGGAAGGGCGCAGGTTGAGCATGTGAGTCTGTTCACTCACAGACATGGGAAGGACCATTTCCCAAAGAAAGTGGAAATACCTGTGAACTAGCTGAGCCTCTCCAGTTTCCAGATCTTGGGATTAAATTGATTTGCTTATGTTTGACCTGGGGTGAGCTAAGGGCCCAGGAAAGTCCATGTGCAATCCCTTTCAGTCGGCACAGCATAACCTTGTCAAATACACAAAGCAGTGACCGCTAAAAGCCCCCCAAAAAGGTAAGGCAGAACCACCACTGCTGCTGTGCCCTGTGAGTGGCCAGTCCTGTTTGCTAGTCCCTCACATGTATCTCTGCTCATGCCTCTGTCCAGGGAGTACCGGGCGAGCAGGACTCCCCCCACCCTGCACTCAACATTTCAGCCAAAGGACTGCAAATCCCCAGGCAACTTTCACTTTGAATTCAATGCAGATCAAGGGTGAGATCTAAATCCCATTTAAAGCACAATGTTAGGAGTGTGAGGCTTTACTGTGTACCAGCTGCCTTTTCTAAAAGGGCGGATCCCCATCAAAGGGGGATGAGTAAAAGCCAGGGTGAACCAAGCCTCCCCCAGTTGTTGTCATCCATCTCAAACAGGCCATTCCCATGAAATACCTCTGACTTTTGTTGGGGTCGTAGTACACTTTTGCCAATCCATTTCCAGTTCCAACCATGATCTGGTTCAGCTTTGGATGCCATAGGCAGCGGACCACACTCTAAAAAGGACAGGTATAGAAGTCAAGTCTGGTCACCAAAAAAAAAAAAAAGACAGGCAGAATCCTGCTGGTGCTTTCACAGTCAGTTTACTAAGGAGTAAAGTACTGGCCCAAGAGAAACCCATAACTTCTCAGATATCTTCTAAATCATAGCATTGCATTCTGTAAGTGAAGTTCACATCACCTCTAATCATCCATGTGAAATCCTACAAAAACACAAGGCACTCATTTCTGTACGTCACCCCCTTTTCTGGATAACCCTGGAACCATAGTTAGGCAGCCCAGTTCCAAGGTGAGGCTGGCACTATAGAATGCTGGCTCCCTATGAAGCTCACCACCACCACCACGGCAAACTTAGATCTGATTCTCATGCTTTTACACACATTATGTCCCGCTGGACTCAGATTGAGGCCAGGTGGTTATTGTTTTTAGTTCACAGAGATCCAAGTCTCATTAAGATTTTCTACAAAGATCACATATTGGTAGACAATTAATAATCTCTCCCTGCCTATGAAACAAAACAGCAAAGCCATGACAGAAATAAAGCAGATATCACTTGCAAAGCCTTGATATTATCCTGACGGGAAGCTATTTAAAGAGGTGCCTCACTGGAAGCTATGGCCCTCTGAATTCATGTCTGGTGAGGAACAACTGGTACTCTGGGGTCCCACAGAACCTGAGTTCTGAGTTCTCACAAGCTGTTTTCAATTTTCTTGGGGTAGGAGGGAAGACAAGAGGAACAACATAAAGAGAATCAAGGGGGTGGGGGTGGGGGACTCCAAGCTGACACTGGGAAGCACAAACACCATACACCAAGCTCTACAGACCTCATTTGGAGCAAGATGAGGGGAAGCACTGATTCACATTGACAAATGGCCCATTTCCTGCACACATGCATAAGGACTAAAGGGAAAGGGGTAAAACCAGGCACCGACATTTGAGGTCCTCACAGTTAAATCAAAGCATTGCAGCCCTGTTTCCTGAAGCTGACCTTCATTAGTCCTAGTCTTTAACCCCCCACTCTTTTTTTTTTCTTTCTCTTTTTTCTTTTTTTCGGAGCTGGGGACCGAACCCAGGGCCTTGCACTTGCTAGGCAAGTGCTCTACCACTGAGCTAAATCCCCAACCCCCACCCCACTCTTTAAGAAGGAATACCGGGAAACTCTGACTCTCACCTGATGGAGATAGTTAAATGGCTACAAACCCTTTTCTGATACTCCACACTTATGGAAGAAGATAAAAGGAGCATGCAAGTTGCTAATTCACATCCAGCAATACTCCAAGATGGTTTGTAAGCTATACACCACTGAAGTGGACTGAGTCATTCCAGAGTCAGTGTTTGCATTTCTCCTATGGAAGGGGGTGGGGTGGGGTAAGCCCAAAGGGCAGGCTTTCACATTTCCTTAGCTATCATTTCACCGTTTTCCTCAAATCTACAGCGTTGCTCTCAATGTCTGCTAACAAGTGTTAAAAAGCAAACCACACAACAGTAACAGGAGAAACACTTGAACCATTTGAATCACTTGCATCCCTTACACTTGACAGCTCCATTTTCCTTTCTAATGTTCTCCCCTTTCACACATATCTGGTTAGCTATGAGGAGGGGAGAATGTGTGTACCTCAGTGCATGCTCAGAGATCAGAGGGCAGAGGACAGAGGAGTCCATTCTCCCCTTCCACAATATGGATGGCTTCCAGGGATTGAACTCAAGTCATCAGACTTGGTAGCAAGCCCCCTTACCTGCTAGCCTTATACTAGCCCTCTCTTTCACTTACCCTTCCACAGTCCTTCCCAGTCACCGCTGCTTTATGCACATGTCCATGGAAGCTACTTTAGGATGCATATGCATTAAAGTCATATTTTCTGCCTAATAAAACAGCTCCAGGTTGGCAAGGCAGAATTAATATGTTGACAGTATTTTTTAGGTGCTCTGCCATTGAGACTATAGTGACAACTGTACCTAGACCACTGGGCACTTCCTGGTTAGGTATAGGAAGCATGAGAAAAGCCAAAGAGACAACTTCCTAACACTGTGTCTATGTAACCCTACCTAGGGTAAGTTCCCTGAGCTGAAACCGTCTCCGGTCTCTGCTTAAATGATATCACCTTTAGCCACCTTATTTCAAACTATAGCCCTTTAACTCTGTTCTCTTGGCTCCCCTTTGGCCATAGCACATTCTCTTCATTACAGAATAGGATGTTTTTATTACTTTTGCTATGTCTTCCTCAACTAGAATTCATGTCCCATGGCCAGAGACCTGGATTGGTTTTGTTTGGCAGTCTATTCCAGGTCTTTAGATTAGTGTCTGGTACTCTTACTCATGTAAGTTAAAAACTACATGTCACCTACCCCTGAATGGGTTACTTTGTTAAGCATAGTTGGGGACAATTTTCAATTTAAGAACTATCCCTCTCCATGAGGAAGAATTTGATTTCTGTCTATCATTACTATAACCAACCATCATATACCCAGCAGGGTTGGCTCCTTCCTTCTGTGTCTTGGAGAGAATATGTGTATGAACCAGAGAGCAGGAAAAGGGGCCAAGGGGCTTCAGGACCTTCAGAGTCCCAGATACCATGCATGGTCCCAGGACAATGTCAGAGACATGGCTTTAGAGTTCTTTCTCTCCATTGGTTCTCTACAGGTCTGGCTAAACAGTTACTGGTTCTCAAATATGTTTTCAAGTGAGCACGGTGCAGAACTGGAAAAGATCCACAATGTAGGCCTGATAAATTCCAAGACACTCAGCCAAATAGGCAGTTTCCAGGGGCAGCAGGTTACTGTTACTCGCTCCCTTTCCCCCGAGGGTGTAAATGTTAGAGAGGCAACTGCTCAGGCCAACAGACCTACGTAGGGTTGCTTTCCAGGGAGTCTAAAGACATTTCACCTCTATTCCTGCTCAGATCCTTTATCTCCAGAGCTCCAAGAACACCCTACATGACTGCTCAACATTAGCCGGCAGAGACAAGCACATTTACCCTCTTCTCCCGAGGAAGCAGGGAAATGCAAGTAAGAGCCCTTGAACTAAACAGTTAGTCCAGAGACCACTCCACTGTGGCAATGAGTCACCAAGGCAGCCAATGAGGGGCCTGTGAGCAGACTAGCTTAGGCACAGGACACTTGAGGCTCAATTACCTTAAGACTGGTTATTAATCAAATACTACAGGGATTCCAAAACACAGAGTGAAGAAACGGAGTTCAAAGTCAAAGGTGGGTGGGCCTTTTTTTGTTTATTAATATTTATTGTGTGTGTTTAGCTGACCTTTGTAAACTTTGCAGCTAATGTGCCTCCATACTTTGTCCTGTCAAGGAAATGCATCTTGTAGCAGAGAGCTGGCCATTTGCCAAACCAAACAATCCCTGAGTCCGGCGGCTGCAAGTGGAGTTGCTACACTGCTAACTTGTCAAACATGCATACTGGGCTTTGCTCAACAACAATGGACACGTGCCTGCTAGGAGCCCAGAACCATCAGAAGACAGATGAGCTATAAATACAAAGAAAGAGAGTGCAATCACTCATTTAACCAAACAGCCCAAACTCCTTCATCCTCTCTTTAAGAGATGCCTCTTTGGTTAACATGGCTGGACCTATGACACGTACTGAACAATGCTGCAAAGGGAGGGAAGGGACATTCCCGAACCAAGGGACCAGAAACGATCCCAGAAACACCAGACCTACAAAACCAAAGAGACAGGCTTTACCTCATATTACAGCAGCCTCATGGCAGAAGGCTACTGCAGTGTAAGAGGGGGCTCTGGATTTAATCTGCATATGTATAACTTGCTTAATGAAACCGAGAGAGAGCGTCTTACTGCATCACTAATCCACTTCATCTTACATGTGAGTCAACTGATGGCTACGGTTAGTGTCAAAGCTTAACTCCGCTCTGGCTCGAGCTTAAGCTCTATTTGTTTTAATCCAAAGCTCACCCAGCATGCAGGGTGACCACAAACTGCCCCGGAAGTACTGAGCTCTAGCAGCTGCCACCAGGAGATTGTAAGTAACGATGGAAATCAAAAGGAAGATGGCCAGGGTCAGTTACAACACACAGATGTGCTCAACATAGAGATCCTCTATCCCTGCAGAGACCAAACGAAAGAGGAGAGACAAAGAGAGCAGCCTACACTATCAACATGCCACGATTCCAAAGCAGAGAGTCTGGAATTACCCCTTAGCAAAAGTGAGATGGCCACAAAAATTCCAAATAATTATCTCTATGGTTTTCTGTGAAACCATGGAAATGAGGCGGGGAGGGAGAGAAAAGCAGTGACTAGACATGAATTTTAGGACACGTGGGAAAGGAACTGTGAAGTACCTGGAACTTTATATTATTATTAATTTATTTTTATTACATTTACTTTTTTATGTATAGAGGGCACATGTGCTATGGCAAAAATAAAAAAAGTCAGAGGATGAGTTTTGGAAGACAGTCTTCTCTCTCCACTGTGTACAGCTGGGGTACTGCCCCAGGCCATCAGGTTAGGCGGCAAATGTCTCCCCACTGAGCCATTTCACTGGCCCTGGGAGTTTATATAAGTTGATATAACTGAGTCTTTACAAAATTAGTAACATCATTCCATCTCACAGATGAAAAACACCAAACAAACAAAGTAAGCTGAGACTGGGAGAGGCAATGCTTCCGGCTTACAGAACGTGCAAACAGGAGGGAATGGGCCAGGAACTCCAGCTCTGCGGCTGATGCATCCTTATACCATGCACCATGCGGTGGAGCATGATACTGAACAGTGAACAAAACTGGGAGGTTCCAAATTGTTCCAAACCTTTCTAACTCAGAACTAGAACCTTATCAGGTTGATTTCTGAAAGGAAAAAGGAGGCTGATCCTAGAGGAAGAATGTGAATGCTTGCTAGAATTCAAGTACCTTCCATTTGATGCCCAGAAATGCAAGGAGAAGGGGAGCAGATGGCATCACTGAGTCAAGAACAAAAATCCAGGTTCACAAATGTCGTTATAAAAGAGCTCAATGCCTGAGTAACACCTTAGATATGTGTGGTGCGTCTGTCTAAACAGCACCATTGAAGACAATCCAGCATCCTTATTCTATGCCGTAAACCTCATCTGTCAGACACCATGTCCTGGTCCAGCCTAGCTGCTGACCCTCACTGAATACCACACCCCATCTGTGATTTTCACGTTTGGTTTCTGCGTCGTGGAAGTAGAAGGTAGAAGCAAACCCGATTCCCTGGGAGAATAAGCACGCTCAGCGACTTCCAGTAACCAGCCTTTGCCTGTTCAGAAGAGATGCCTGTGCAGCCGTGTGTGCAAAGCCTTAGCGCGCTGCCACCTTGCGTCTCCAAGTGTGTGAGACACCCTGAGCAAGAACCCCAGTCCCCCACATAGCCCCATTTCCACTCCGACAACATGAAAGAAACGATCATGAACCAGGAAAAACTTGACAAACTGCAGGCACAAGTGCACATTGGTGGGAAAGGAACTGCTCGTAGAAAGAAGAAGGTGGGGGTTGGGGATTTAGAACAGTGGTAGAGCGCTTGCCTAGGAAGCCCAAGGCCCTGGGTTCGGTCCCCAGCTCCGAAAAAAAAAAAAACCAAAAAAAAAAAAAAAAAAAAAAAAAAGAAAAAAGAAAGAAGAAGGTGGTTCCCAGAACGGCCACAGTGGACAACAAAAAAACTGTACTTTTCCTTAAAGAAGTTAGGGGTAAATGATACCTCTGGTATTGAAGAGGTGAACATGGTTACAAACCAGGGAACAGGGAAGCATTTTAACAACCCTAAAGTTCAGCAAACACCTCCCCCATGACAGGCCACGGGAGACACAGCAGCTTCCCCCATCCTCAGCCAGCTTAGTGCAGTCTGATTAGTTAGGGGAGACCAGAAGCTCTGTCCGACAATCTGTGGATGGAAAAGCACCACTTGTTCTTGGCGAGGAGGAGGACGGTGAAGTTCCAGACCTGGTGGAGAACTGTGGTAAGGCTTCTAAGAATGAGGTAAACTGACTTAAGGAACTTCTGAAGAAGGCGACCCTTGCAGAAGTTCCAGGAGCTGCTGTTTTGTATCATCACTACTTTCTAAATGCTTTTTGTTTATGGATCTGATAAAATATAGATTCCTAATATGTTTAAGCCCAGTCCCCCTGGACACTGCAGCTATTTTTGGTTTTTGCTTATACCTAATTCATTCTTTGCAGCAAACTAAGTTGAAGAAGTCTGGGAATAAGGTTTGGAAACAGTTAATAAAATTCTTTGCCTTTTTTTTGTTTTGTAAAAAAAAAAAAAAGCCTTAGCATTGTGGGTGGCCATCCCAGGACGACCCATTACATTTAAGCATGAACTGACCCATAGATCAAGGTGTCAGCCCAAACAAATGAAGGATGACAGATGGAAACAGGAAGGTACTAGAGAAAAAGCACTTGTTCGGTTCTTCCCGGCTATTCGTCTCCTCCCTGTTCCCCACATGCCCACAGTGCCATGAACCAGCCTCAGCTTGAAGATGGGCTCTGAGAGAAGGGGTGTCTGAAAGCGAAAACAAGTGTGTTCAAGTCTGCAGCCTAGGTTCTGCTTGAGATGGCTCCCTAGATAGGTCTCTGTAGATAGCTCTTGGCTCTGTGGTCGGCTCCGCTCGAGACAGCCTTTCAGGTCTGTCTCTGTCTCTGTCTCTGTCTCTGTCTCTGTCTCTCTGTCTCTCTCTCTCTCTCTCTCTCTCTCTCTCTCTCTGTGTCTGTCTGTCTGTCTGTCTGTCTGTCTTCTGCTCTGCTCTGGACAGCTTTTCCTTGCTATTCTAAAAAACTCTCTGGTTGAGACAGCTCTCTCTGCTAGTAAAAATTCTAAAGCTCTCTGAATAATTCACAGGTTTTCCAACCAAAGTCAGAAAAGCTGCTATTAAAAAAGTTCTTGAATTTTTAGACCAAGTCACAAATCCTGTAAGAAAAATTCTAAAAGTAATTCTTAGGTTTTCCTATCAAAATTAGAAAGCCAGAAAAAAATTCAAAACTGCTGTGTTTGCTCTTCAGTTCAGACAGCCTTCTCTGGAAGATAGCTGCTAGAAAACACTCTAAAACAGCCATGTCTGTCTCTAAGTAATTCAGAAATCCTGTAGAAAAGAATCTATTTTTTTTTTTCTTTTTCCTTTTTCTTTTTTTTGGAGCTGGGGACCGAACCCAGGGCCTTGCACTTCCTAGGCAAGCGCTCTACCACTGAGCTAAATCCCCAACCCCTGTAGAAAAGAATCTAAAAGAGCTATGAAAAATTTTAAAGAAGCTGTGCCCATGAATTTTCCAACCAAAATCGGAAATCCTGTTTTCAAAGAAAAACCTCGAAGTGCTGTGTTCGCTCTCCAGACAGCTCAGTTCTTGTTTTTGGTCTTTGGAGACAGAGTTTCGCTGTGCAGCCCTGGCCTGGAACTTACTACATAGCCCAAGCTGTAGGAAGATCTCACTTCCTGTGATCTTCCTGTTTCTGCTCTCAGGTTCTGCAATCAGAGGTGAGGGCCAGCACAGCTGGCTTCTCTGCACGTATCTACCCTTTTATTCATGCATACCCCAATTTTAAGACGGTCCCACCATAGGCCATTTTTCTTGGAAATATTTCCCTTTCTCTGTTCCATATAATTGTTCTTTTAACAAACCAGACAGAAGCCTGACTGTGTCAAGAAGAGGAGCTGGAGCTCCCCCATGGAGCGACAGAAGCGAGCGAGGCAGTGTTGTTCTGCAATACCTGACAGTACAGAGGTACTCAGCCTTCCCGGTGCTGCACCCCTTTAACATAGTTCCTCATATTGTGGTGACCCCAACCATAAACTTATTTTCATTGCTACTTTATAGCTATAATGTTGCTACTGCTATGAATTGTAATGTAATATCTGTGTTTTCTGATGGTCTTAGGTGACCCCTGTGAAAGGGTCATAGGTTATGACCCCATAGGTCAGCATTACCCATAGGTTGAAAACCACTGCTACAGAGACACTGTACTTTCCAGATTTCCATATAATCATACATTAATTCCAATCAAACCCAAGGAAAACATATCTATTAAGTTGAACTTACTTTAGATGGTGCTATGAAGTTGAGGTAACCACTAAAGTAGTAAAAATCTGGAACCTGGTAGTTGTCCTTGATACTAAATGAACCACATCTGTATTTGATAATAAACTTGCTTGAAGAATTTCATCACAAGAAAAAGTTCTCAGAGAAAATAGAATGTCTCTTGGGTAAAACAAATTAAATAAAATTTCCCTCATCTAATCCAAAACAACCAATGCTAGCTTGCTCCAATGCAGAACTTGAGAAGAAAGTGTGATGACAGAAGAAGAAATAATTACTGGAGAAAGTCTGGTGGATACGATCATGGATGAGAGCTGGGGAGAGGAGACAAGAGCACATGGAAGCTGCGATCCACAGGGGCACAGGTGCGTGGTCTTCCCGCACGGCTCGGAGATGAGAGGCCCGACAGGGGGAGTCCACCTCGCATGCTCCACACAGTGGGCATGGCATGGGTTACTGTCATTCCAGGACGTGGAGGCCTCAGACCCAAATGGCATTTGAGGTCCTGGAACCTCAGGCTAATCACTTCTGGCAAAGAATGGTCATATTTCTGGATATTACATGGATATTACCATGCATGAGGACCAGCTTGCCGAGGGGATAGTCAACAGCCTGTTTCCCTGAAGGCTATAAAGCTGATTTCATATTCTTCTAGTCGAAGGGAACCAAATCTAATCTTTTATTTTTTTAAATCTTTCCCTGTCAATTACGTTTTTAAAATGTGTTTTTACTTTATTATAAAAAATTGGTAATAAACAAAAACATCACACAGCAAGATTAGCCAGATCTAAAGCCTATAGAACTTAACGAGCTTATGTGCAATAAGAACTGGTGCTGTGGTCCTACAGCACTTTTATTATCTTGGACTTTGTTTCTTCACACAACCAGACACTTTCAGTGGTCAAATTTTTACAACCTGATCAAAATTGTTTCAACCTAATCGTCACAGACCCATTTATCAATATTTAGAGATAAACAGAATAACAACAACAATCATCAGTCCTTTGTTTATCTGAACAAAACTATGTCTATCTTAGTATAAAACATACTAAGTCTCTAGCTACTAAGTAAAAAATATATGTGTGATTAAAGACTGGAAATAGTTAATCAAGAAAAACTTTAAAGAAATGAAAAAAAGTTAGACTTTCCCTGTATAGGTGAGCTACACAGGGTATTAAAATAACATTATTTATCTAATAGTACAAGTAAAGATGTTTTAGATATATTGTTTTATTTAGCCTTTTGGGATCTTGAAAACTCCTTCTACAAGACTGTTATCTATGATTGCAGAAAGGGAGAACACGTATGAGATATATGTTAATTACAGACCGCTCACGTCCATACCGAGTGAACTGTGGAAGCTTGGCCAGAGCTCTAATACGACAGCTAGAAAATGTGTTAGCACAGGCAGACCCTTCATCAGACTGGAGATGAAAACTCAGGAAGTCCTCCAGAACAGTGAGTCCCTCACTGGCCCACGGTGAACACAGCAATACGGCACTAGATGACTGAGCATTCTCATTACTGTCATAGATGTCTGTACATTATTTTAAAGGCTGGCACATTACTCTGACCAGCCTCGAGCATTTGTGAACTGAGATGCACTAATGTGTGCATGCTCACACTTGCTCACACATGATCACTCACACATACTCACTCAGGCTCACACACTAGCACATGTTCTCACTGTGATTTTAAAAATTACTTTTATTATTTTAGGTGTGCGAGTTTATGCCTGCATGTATGTCTGTGTACCACTTATGTGCCTGGTGCCCACAGAGGCCGGAAAAGGGAGTTGGATCCTCTAGAACTGGGGTTACTGGCAGCTGTGAGCCACTGTGTGTGTGCGCTGGGAATCGAACACAGGGCCTCTGTAAAAGAAGCCAGGGCTCTTAACTGCTTAGCCATTTCTCCAGGACTTGTTTGTCTGATTTTTATAGAGTGATGAAGTATGTTTGTCCCTAAGGTTATGTTACTAGTGTCTGGTTCTTTATCTGGCTTTGCCATTCATGGTCAGCTCGTCTACACAAGGAAATATAGTCCAATTGAAATAAATAGCTGTTAAATGAAAGAGAAGCATTGTGTGAAGAACAAAGTAAAAGCGTCTACTTAATGAAAATGACATGCTGCTGGAAGGTTTTGGAGGAACCTGAGAAACAAAGAGAAAACATTCCTTGTGAACGCTGTACTCCAGAGTACCAGGCCGAAAACACTGACCAGCGCACCAAGATCCATCAGCAGACGAGGGTCCCGCAGGGAGCCAGGGACGGCATTTCCCTCATCTCACAGGAGAACCTCTACAGTGAGGTCACTATCATCAAATGAGCCTCAAGTCACTCAGCTTCAGGACTAAACTTTGATTCTACAGAAAACACGACTGCAATAGAGAATGTTGAGGTTCTGAGTGCCTCTGAATTAAGAATCTACTTGTTAAAGGAAACTAAAAATTGTCCTTTTAAAGAAGAAATGATGAGGTGACAATCAGGTGTTTGTGTCCTAGCCCAAGAAAACAAATTGATCAGATATTTTAATTTAAAAAAAATCTAATTTAATGGGTCTTTTGCCTGCACATATGTCTGTGCACCATGCACACGCAGTTCCAATTGGTGCCAGAAGAGGGCATCGGATCCCTGGGGCTGCAATTACAGACTGTTGTGAGCAGCTGTGGAGGCTGGGAACCAGGCCTGGACCTTCAGACTAGCAGCTAGTGCTCTTAACCCACGAGCCATCTTTCCAGCCCCCTGATTAGACATTGTGAAACATCAAATGCTAACAATTCTTTTCGCTCAGCATGGTGGTGCATGCATACAATCCTAACACCCAGGAGAATCATGAATTTGAGCCCAGCATGGCTACATGTGATTTTCCCCCCTCTTTACTACAAACCACAGTGGATTTTACAATAGCTCACACTCATTAATAGTATTACAACCAAAGCAAATTATGTTAAACGGAGTTTAGATTACCAATATTTTTAGCATCTGTAGAAATTTGGGTTTCTTCCACTGAACTCAAATACAGCTGTTTAAGTATAGAAAAAAAAGATAATCAATGTCAAATTTTAAAAAAGCAGACAAAACCAAATGTGCACTGCTTTAGTTAAATCTAAAAGTAAATATACTTATGTTATGACATTCCAAATTATTTTTGAAACTATTAAAAAATAAAAAGAAAAGAAAGTGAGAGGAACTAGAACATTTAATGTAAAACTTAGCAAGAACATTCTAGAATCAAGTACAATAAAAAGTAAAGCAAGATATTTAGCAAATGCCTACCATATACCACGTGCTGTGCTAAGCAATAAACAGCACGCACTTACCACACACAGCACCTGCAGCCCCTCAGGGCCTTCCCAGCCCAATTTGGTCACTGGAAACTTAGAATGTCTGAGAAACATTATCAAAGATAATGGAAATGCTGAGAAAATTTGGTCCACAAGGAAAAGACTTTTCTTTTCTTCTTTCTTTCGTTTCTTTCGAAAGTTTGGTTCACTTACACGAGAAAAGACAGAGCAGCAACTTTATAATCATCAAGGAAGCAGCGGTTATCGAGCAGCTGTTCTCCAAGTCCACAAGGACTAGAGTAAAGGATGTGGGCCTGAACATGAGAATGTGAGGCTAAAGAGAGGGAAAGGAACTCTTTGGGGAGGTTGTAAAAATCTTCTGTAAAGTGCAGCTTTACTTTTTATACAGCAGAGCTAAGTCATAGTTCTCAGGCAGACAGGGACTGTGGAATAATAAGGAAAATCTTCAGAAAGTATGCTTCATTCCAGACAGCGGCTGCGCGAAATCCGGTAGCTCGGGGTGGCACTGCCGCGTCAAGGGAACATCCCGCCAGAGAAGCTACAGTGGGGTCAGTGACGTCATCTCCCACAGAGCGATGCCCTGCTCTGGGCACAGCTACCCAGGGCTGTGCTGTGTCCAGCTGAGCTCTCCATTACCCCAAGGCTGCTTGTGAATTTAAAAAGCTCCCGTTTGGTTTGGGATAAGACAGAGGAAACATATATTACTTAGCCTCTCCCTCTGAATGTTGTCACAAACCAGACAGGAGGACTCAGAGGAGTAAAATCAGTAGGTAGATCTGGGTCAACGTTCAGAGTTCGATGTAATTACTAAAGCAAAAGTAGCCCTCCATCAAAGGTTAGTAAATAAACAATAAATGAAATAATGCCTGTGGTCGGCAAATAGTCTTTTTCAGTGAGGACAGAAACAGTCCAACTGAGGTTTCCTTCACCTCAGGCTCTGACTCACGCACAGCATAACTGACACACTTATACACTGTGTTTCTTATATTAAATTGGGCTTTTTCTTCTTTTTACTTTGAGACAGAACTTTCATGTGGCCAGGCCTGACCTCAAAGTTGCTATGCAGCTAAGAAAGGCCTTGAACCCCGGACCCTCCTGCATCCCATCCCTACAGGTATGCATCCACAGGCAGTATACTGTGCCGGGGATTGAGACCCAGGCTGTGTGCAAGTGTTTTACCAACTAAGCCAAGCTGTGAATTAAAAAAAAAAATGTTGCACGAAGGTGATTATGTGTATTTTGGGGCTGAAACTTAGCACACAAGAGGCTCTAGGTGTGATTCCTATCAAAGCAAAGCACAAGAAAAGCAAAAAGAAAGGAAAGGAGGGGAGGGAGGGAGGGGAGGGAGGGAGGGAGGGAGGGAGGGAGGGAGGGGAGGGAGGGGAGGGGGGGAGGGGAGAGAGGAGAGGAGAGGAGAGGAGAGGAGAGGAGAGGAGAGGAGAGGCTCTTAACCATTTAGAAAATTCTTCTGCATTACCCCAAAAGTCTTGGCTCTACCTCAGTTATATCTTCCTCTGGTACACAAAAGTAAATTTTTAATTGGATGTAGACCTAAATGTAAAACAGAAAACTATATATACACCTTTTAAGAGAAAATCACAGCAATATAGAGATAGAGAAGAAGTTCTCCGAAGTGTCATCAAAAGCAAAATCTATAAAAAAAAAATTGATACATTTGACTTGATTTCATCAAAATTTTAAACTTTTGCTTTTTCAGAGACATTGGTAAGACTTGGCAGTTGAAGGTCCTTGATTTCTAATGACGTGAGTCTGAAGACTTGAGTTTGATGCCTGAAACCTATGAGGTGGAGCAGAGAACTGGCTCTACAAAGTTGCCTACGCACACACACACACACACACACACACACACACACAGAGGGGGAAGAGAGGGAAGGAAGAAGGGAGGGAGAGGTTGAGAGGAGAGAGACTAGGAGAAAATGCCTATAAATCACATACTCCACAAAAAGCCTGGTATCTGCAATATAAAAACACAATCCTAATCTCAAGGAAATGAATCTTTAGAGTAAAGTAAAAACCTTCATGGGAAATGCTTATAGAAATTTTATGTACAATTTTCAAAAGACTGAAATGATAAATGTCATTTAATTACGCTCCAATATGGAACAAGATATTGACACTTATAACAATCTGGACTAATTGTAAAGGCATTCTATTGAAGAAAGCCAGTTTCAATAGGTCACATGCTTTATGAAATTCTTAAAAAGATAACACAATACTGAAAGTAAAAAATAGTAAATGGCAAATGTTAGGAGCAGGGATAGGAGAGGAACACAGACAGGGGTACATGGTGTTAGGAGCAGGAATAGGAGAGGGATATAGACGGGAATATGGAGCCCAAGGGAAATGAGGTGCTGGGGAGCTGATGAACTGCCCCATGTTCCCATGTGATGTTGGTGATTACATAAATCCACACATGTTGCAAGGATTCCCTCCCTGGGGAAAGAATAGAAACCTCTTCTCTTCCTTATACCACACAAATGACAACCCAAGTATGACTCCATCAAAGTCCAACTTTGCAAACCACAGAGTTATAGGACTTACGTAGAGAGCATTGTGAAGTGGTTATTTAAAGAAATGTGGTGAGCCTAGAGCAGCCATACCACTAAAGTCTCACCCCAGCATAGGTGATAACGTCTCCACAGACCCGTAAATGGGAGCGCCTCCCCCCACTGCCCCCAGTCAGCGCTTCACAGTTTATGGAAGAACTATTAACAATCAGTAAGTCCGTCCTCAGTGTGCTCTTGTGAGTAGCCATGGAAGGTATGGTGAAGATATTGGCTCTTATGCTTATATACAATAGGTCTTAAAATCACCCAACTCCATATCCTCCTTAGAAAAGAGGTGTATTTCATTGTATAGTGATTCTTAAAAACAATACAACACTCAGCACTGGGACCTATCATCTTCCTTGTGTAATACACTTCAGGACTTGCTAAGGCAGATACTAATATGCTACAGTGGATCCTATCTTTGAGCACTTACGTGCTGTAGACAGCCATCCTTTAGATCCTGAGTATGCTGTATAGAACACTCACAGAATGAAACCTCCGTCCCATGAGAACAGAGGGCGCTTTAGCAAGCATTAGTGATATTCATCTCTTTGGGACATTAGGACGCTACCCAAGCAGGTAAGTCAAGCTAAGCTCTGCCTCCACACAATTATGTACAAGCAAGTTCCTTCAGGAAACCCTAAGCGAGGGCGAGGGTTTGGTGTCTGTCTCATGGCCACATCTTCCGTATTTTGAAGGTAGGAAAAAAAAAAAAAAAGAGGAAACAGAACACTGTCCTCTCACTATATATCCGATAGTATCTTTCTGCTTTGGCAATTAACACCTACTCCTAGATAAAGTAGTACTGACTGACCACTGTGGCCACAGAGAGTGAAACACTGTCCTAAGTGCCTTGCTAGACATTACTGGTTGACCCAGAAAAAACAACGCTAGAAAAGGAAGCATGCCAGTGCTACATCAACAGATTCATGCTAACTACCAACATCTCCTACTTCTTCCCAGGTTCTATATCATGTAGTCACGCATCTTGAAAGATCAGGAAACAACCTCGTAAAGCCTGCCTTTCTGTAAGGTAAACTGCCCTATCACTAGGCTGTGGGCAAATACTGCAGACTTTATTGTATACAAATATGTTGATCAGGTTCCTTCTAGGGTCTGCATTGTTCAATTCTTCAAAAAAATGAATTAAAGTGAAATGTCATTAAAGCTGATAACACTTTATTCAAAATAATACATAATTCAAAGCAACTGCTATTCTCTAGGCAACCAGCAGCCTGACTGTTCTATAATAAAAGTCAGATAATGGAAAGCTAGTTAATTCAAAGCCCACGTTCCCATCTTTTTGTGTTTTGTATTAAGTAGGTTTCACTATGCTTAAGAAAACAGATAAATGCCAAATGCAGCCATTAGGGTTTCATTTCTGATGGCATGGTAGGTAGCTCTGGGTAATACTCCTCATGTGATCCTGACCTCGCAAAAGACGCCAGTCCAATCTTGAATGTCTAGAAGCTTCCAGGGTGGAGCAGTTCTGCCTGAGCCAGGAGTCTACATCAGTAAGACAGGATTAGTCTATTCCCAGTAGCAAGGGAGGAACAGATGGAGCCCTCTGCTCCTCCTCAGAGCAGCTCTCACATGCATGGCTTCAATAATTTTGTTTGAAGTGAATTCCCAGATCACATATATCTACATTCAAATGTAAGAACAAAGACACATTCCGAAGCCAGCACTGTGTACTTCTGGAAGATCCATTAGTTAAGTCACCTTCCCACTCTCCTCCACAGGCATAAATAACGGAGGCTGACTACAGTCTGCGTGGTCATCGCTTATAAATTAAGGCAAATAACCAGCCTCAGGAAACGCCTTCTATTTACGGCCCTTTCATATTTATCTATTCTTCTCTTCAACCTCCTGAAACCTAAAAGATCAGGACTCTCCTTAACAAGGACACACATGAAAAAAAAAAAAAACTACTACATACATGTTATACAGAATAAGATATTGAATATACTGTATACAGCAATTTTCTTGAACATCAATGTTATTAATTTTAATTTCACATCTGGGATAACCTATGGGTAGTGGGAGTACTTTCTTCATGATCCTTTGTCTTTTCAGTTTCTAAGATTTTGTATATATACTATTTTCGATAAGAAAAATAAAATAATACATAAAAAATCATCTTATTCTAGATGGAACGAGCCTGAAGAATCAGATCTTGTAGAGTAAGAGAATATGCAAGCTCAAGTTCACTTCAGAAATTCACACAATTAAATAAGGAAGGAGTCAGCCAGTATTCTTATTGAAAATGTTTTTAAGACAGGGTTAACTCTGCCTCCAGGTTTCCCTGGAACTATGCAGCCCAGGCTGACCTCAACTCACAGGGATCCTCCTGCCTTAGCCTGCCCAGGGCTATGTGCCACTGTGCCCATCTCTCTTTTGTTTTATTAAACAGAATTACTTAACTTTCTTCTCAGTAGACACAGAGGACAATCTCCAATATCAGACTCATAGGCCCTCAGTAAGAATTTTCTCCTTTCTTTTTGGTTAAGCAGATGCACTCTGATGTAACAATGCTAGTAAAGTTATAAATAACCCAACCAGTGTTCATGAAAATGAGGGACAGTGATAAAGCTGATAGTAACAAGATGAGTCGATAAATAAAACTCTTCTTCAGAAGAGCTTCAAGGTCTTTCTGAAACCATGTACTTACTTCACTTTAACCCCTTGCTGAGATGAATAATAAAATTGCAGGAAGGCAGGTTCAGAGCATCTCCTTCCTCAAACCATAGACTCAGCTCCGTATAAAAACCATCACAAACCTCCAAATCCAGCAAAGGTACTCAATACTCAGATACCCTGGGCATATGTAACTAGACCTACAGGGCCTATATGTGACTACACCTATAGGGCCTATATATGACTAGACCTATAGGGCCTACATGTGACTAGACCTATAGGGCCTATATGTAACTAGACCTATAGGGTCGTATGTGACTACACCTATAGGGCCTATATGTGACTAGACCTATAGGGCCTGTATGTGACTAGACCTATAGGGTCTCTATGTAACTAGACCTATAGGGCCTATATGTAACTGGACCTATAGGGTCTCTGTGTAACTGGACCTATAGGGCCTATGTGTAACTAGACCTATAGGGCCTATATGTAACTAGACCTATAGGGTCTCTATGTAACTAGACCTATAGGGCCTATATGTAACTAGACTTATAGGGTCTACGTTTCAGCTCATTTGGGACATTGTGGAGAATGGCGGAAGAGAAGGAAATGAAACCTAGGGTAAGCCTTTGTTAGCTGCTCTCTCTAGTGGTCAGAAAACATTCCTTCAAATATTTTAAAGTCTGTGCTCCATTAGAAAGTATAAAAGAAATGGACAAATTTCCAGATTCTTTCAAACCACCCAAATTAAACCAAGAAAAGATTAATGGCCTAAACAGACTGGTAACAAACAAGGAGTTTGAAACAATACTTTAAAAAAAAGTCTAGGGGTTGGGATTTAGCTCAGTGGTAGAGCGCTTGCCTAGGAAGCGCACAGGCCCTGGGTTGGGTCCCCAGCTCCAAAAAAAAAAAAAAAAAAAAAAAAAAGTCTAGGCCCAGATGGATTGATAAGAGAATTCTACTAGACTTTCAATGAAGCCAATCCTTCTTAAACTATTCAGAAAGAAAGGAAAGAAAGGGAGAGAAAGAGGGAAGGAGGGAAAGAGAAAACAAGGGGAGAGAAAACTTTCTGAATAACTTAGAAAAGAAAAGGAACAGAAGGAACTCCTACTATGAAATATTACTCAATTATAAGAACAGGCAAAGATACAGCAACTCCTACTATTCCCGGCCAATATCCCTAATGAACACAGATTCAAAAATCTTCAATAAAATATTTGAAAACTGAATATAGGCATACATCAAAAAGATTATATATCATGACCAAGTAGACTTTATTTTTCAGATATAGTGATGGTTCAGCATACGTAAGTCAATAAATGTAATAAATTATATAAATGGAATCAAAGACCAAAAACCATATGATTATCTCAATAGATACAGAAAGGTCCTTGACAAAAATCCAATATTCCTTCATGATAAAAGTTCTAGAGAAAGTAGAACTAGAGGGAACAGACTTCAGCATAATAAAGGTTATATATGAGAACCTACAGCCAACCTCATCTTAAACAAGGACTTGAAGTAAGCCGGAAACCAGGAATGTCCACTGTCCCACTACCCCTGAAGCACTGGCTAGAGCAATAAAGCAAGAGAAGTAAATTAGAGGAACACAAGCAGAAAGGAAGTCAAACTACACTTATTTGAAGCTGACACATTATAGATCACAGATACCAAAAAGTCTACCAGAAAACTTCTAGGAACTATCAGTAATCTTAAGAAGGTGGGAAATACAGGATCGACTTAGAAAAATCAACACACCAACAAAAGCACACACAGAAGGGGATCATGGGCACACACACTCCCATTCTAAATACTACCCAAGGTAGGGATACCTAAGAATAGACCTAACCAAAGGGATGGAAACTTTAAAGCTCTAGAAAAGAAAGGGAAAGACACTAGACAATGGAAAGACATCGCATACTCATGGAATGGAAGAATTATACTGTGAAAATGGCCACTCTACAATCAATGCAATCCCAACCAAGATTCCCTTCTCATTATTCATGGAAAAAAAGTCCCAAATTTATATGAAACCACAAAAGAGCCCTTAGCTAGTTAAAGCAATCCTGAGGGAAAAAACAAACAAACAAAACTGGAGGGATTACAGTTCCAGACCTGAAGACACTACAGAGCCACAGTAATGTGGACAAATGCCACTGGCAGAAATGACCCGCCGACTAACAGAACTAAATAGAAGACTCAAACATGAGAACGCATAGCTGCGGCCCTTTTAACATGTGGGGGAAAGACAGAATCTACGAATGGAGCTGGGACACTGTCTGTGTACAGGGGGATGGAGGTGGGAGGTGGGGAGCACACAATAGCACCACAAAGGAGGCATCCAAAAATAACAGCACAGGCATTGTAAATGTACACAGACACTGTTGAATGGAGTAAAAACAATAAAAGCTAGACACGTGCCACCTCCTACTGAAGGAGCTACCAGTCTCTACAGTGAGTCCACATTGAACACAGAAAGGAAAACACTCAACTGTGGCGTGAAGAGAACAGAAGTAGAGTAAGATTTCTTAATTGTTTCAAATGAAACACACTTGTTTCATTTTATCATTATTGTTGCAGTGGGCATGTACACATGATATACCATGGAGTGCATGTACAAGTCAAGAAATGACTTGTGGATGCCATTTTCTCTCTGCCACTTTATGTGGGTTCCAGGAATTGAACTCAGGTCACCGCTTGTATAACAAGTGCTCTTATCCACTGAGCCATCAAGCTTGCCTGCACCTGCTGTAGTTTACAAGGCTAATTTTGGACAAAGATTATAGGCCACACTCTAGTCAGTAAGATTTCAATTGCACAGATCAACATCTCTTGGTCGTAAATATTTGGGTCCACACTGTATGCTGAGCTTCCTGTCCTAGACTAGACCTACTTAAGAGCTTAGTCTGTTTTAGGAGAGGGCCCTGGAAGAAAGCAATCATGCTTCACTAAGATGAATGGACACACCTAGGGCAGACACTAAAAGCCACTGCCTGTGCACTCACGACTAGTACCAGCAGCACTAAGACATCACATGCCTTTTATGCAAAGCAAAACTCAACAAGAAGCTCCTCACTTACTCAATCAAGGAATTACTAAAGGAATAATGACTGTTGGGGTTTTTAATGACAAAACCACCATACAATAAAAGATGTGGTCCCTACTCCCTCTTGGGTCTTCTAGCAATGTGCCCACCCTATTATCTATTCCAAGGGATGTGTTTCTTACATTCCAAGAAGGCAAAACTTGAAGCAACAAGTCACAGGACAGTTTAAAGCCCATTTAGTCTAGCATTCTACTATATAAATATATAACTAAGCTGTTTGGTGTTAATGACATCCCACACACACACAATACACACACACACCTTAATCAATGATTTAAAAAGGAGATAACATTTGAAATGTAAATAAAGAAAATATCCAATAAAAATGGTCACAAACAGACAAACAAAGGCCTTTCTAAGTGTGTGGATTTGTCCTTGCCTCAGTGGTTCTCTCTGTCTATTCAAATGGTTCTGAAAAACTGCTTCTTAGTTCTTCCAGCGTAACTCATCGTAATATATATTTTACTTAGGGAACCTTTTCCTTGTTAATGTCTCTTGATCTGCTCACTCCTCTTGTATGCTATTGCTTAAGGGTAATCATTTCAATATCCTATCAAATCCATAAGGAACCAACATTTCACTATGAGTTATAAATGATTCTTCCAAACCTATGTACTTTTTCTTATGTGCTAAATTAATTTATCTGTAGTAAGAACCTATATACAAAACATGATAAAAACTTAAATTTTCAGATCAACAATAGTGTTCAGTGTCTTTCCTAAAAGTGCAGATATATAGGTAAATACATAGATTTGTTTTGGCAGCAAGGTTTCATAGAGGCCAGACTGACCTCAAACTCCATGTACTGCTGAGGATGTCCTTGAACTCCTGGACTTCTGCCTTCACCTAAAACTTAAGTGCTGGAATCACAGGCATTCACTACCACATCCAGTTTATACCATTCAGTTCTGGGTACTGATCCCAACGACCCATGCATCTACATAGGCACACTACTAACTGAGCTACATCCCTAGTTCCAAGATAAATTATTATCTCAGAGAACACCCACTAAGGTTCGAAATAAGAAACCTTATTTCAGGGGCTGGAGGGAGAGATAGCTTGGTAGTTAACAGCACTGGCTGCTCTTCCAGAGGACCCAGGTTCAATTCCCAGCACCAATATGGCAGATCACAACTGTCACAACTCCAGTTCCAGGCAATTGGATACCCTCACACCAATGCACATAAAAGAAAATTAAATAAATTGTGAAGAAAACCATTTCATATACAAATGTTCACCAATCTTATAAATCTAACCCTTTCGTTTCAACAAGAGTAAACAAGTAAACAACTCTAAAACTCAGGTCCAAATATGTCATTCCTTGTTTTAAAAAAAAAGGCCACAAAATAAAATAATTTATTATGATATTCGAGTTCAACTCACTATTCCTAATTTTAAACACCTTTGTCCTGTCTTACCCCTCAAAGATACAACTTTGTTTTACATTACGCATTACTGTACTTTTCAAAAGTTATCTATGCAGCAGACCCCAAGGATTCCGCAGTGAGGAATACAATGTTTCCACACGCATGTGATTCATAACCTGGTCGAAGACACAAAGAACAAAGAAGCATATAACATGAAGTGAAGAGAGTCCCACAGGGAGAAAGGCGGCAGCGAGAACACGGTAGGACAGTCTGTTCTTCCAGCATGGCTAACGTGCAGGCCTACCTGCATTTCCTTAATTTACTTATAGTTAAACTCACTTACAACTGGAAAACACCACACCACAAATATTTTAAAATGTACGATCATTTAAGTTGACCACATCAGAAATACTCAACTATAACAATTTTACATTTTTAAGATTTTATAAGATTTCGTACACGGATGCTTAAGTTTGCTTTTTGAGATTAAAGTTGATGGAATCAATTTTTTCTCTTTGATCCTAGTGGTTTTTGTTGGCTCTCAGATGAACCACCAAGACTGTATCACAAGCACTAGCAAAGTTCAAATTATGTCATGCTATCAGGCTTCATGAGTGCTCGCTTCGGCAGCACATGGACTTCATGAAACCTGAATGCACATGCAGAGTCTGCCTCTGCTTCTACCACTCTGTGGCCTTACTTGTAACATCCAAAGCCTACCGTGGCCTCCACACTACAACTCGACAGTAATACTGGACGTTAGGGACAGGAGCTTTGTGCTGCTGCTATCAGCACGGTTGCTCTACTGTTGGAGTCACTAAGTGTGTGTGTCTCAACTGTTGTCAGAGAGTGAAACAACTGGAGACGGCAACAGAAGAGCACTATGCCAAAGAAAGGGACACAGCATTACTGCCCTGTTTCACACGCAGAAAATACACCAAATACATCAAATACACCTTCCAAGAATGTACATTTCTTCTTGGAACCGTCATCACTACTGCATTCCCAGTGGCTCCAGTCTCAGGATGCACATGTGTAAATGAATGAGAATGAATGAACGCTAATATTTAATGTTCATAGAAGTATGCATAGAACACCAGAGGTTCTGGGTCTTTTTAAAAACCGTGTCAGACTTAAATATAAATGTTTTAAACATCCAAATACTCAAAGCTATTAAGTTCACTGGAAGGTAAGCCCTCCTTTATTGCTATGACCTTCACATGCAGGGTCCTTTCAAAGTTTTAAAGATGAACTTCCTTCTGTCGGTTCATAAGCTTTCTCAATTGCTCAGAAATACACAAGATGTGAGCTGCTCTTCCCACGTACTGCATAACCACCAATCTCATCCTTCTGTACTAAAGTCTGAGCCGGTGGAAAGCACTGGGTTGGGGGAAGGGATGGTGTAGATCAGTCGGTCTACAAGGTCCTAAAAAGTCTTATGGAGAGGGAAAAAAAAAACCACCTACCATTAGACTGTAAAGCCAGAATTTATGTTCTATTGAAAACAAAACAAAACAAACATCAGATGCAAACTTCACCTCATTCTCAAGACCAGGAAGAAAACAGAAGATACGTACCGCATCTGTGATGTGGATTTCATACACCCTTTGGAAAGTCCTGCGCTCAAAGAAGACAAGTTTGCCACTGCCACACCCCCTTTGAACAGAGGTACCGGTAACTATGAGCTTATCGTCAGGACTGAAGCAGCAGTCGGTCCTACACACAGAAGAGCTGGTAAGTATAAACTCATGGCTCTAACACAGCAGTGCAGTGCAGTGCAGTGATGATAGTAAATTAAAACACACAAACATCCCCACCAAAGAGCTAATGCCTAATCCGACTTAGACACCAGCATTTTAAACAACTGGCTTGATCATCACAGTAATGCTATGCGGTAGGTGTTCTCCTCACTGTACGAATGAGGAAGCGAAGACAGAGAGGTTAAATAAGCCTCGCCCAGTAGCACACAGGATGAAACTTCTAGGACGCAAATGTAAGTGGTCTGACTGCAGAATCTTTGCTCTCAACTTCCACATTATGACATGTTTTAATGTAAAAAGAGGGTGAGAAACACTCAATCCAGAGTACCCACAGACAGACAGACATATCTGATAAAGTCCTGGCCACTCCTGAACTACCTGTACTGCCATCACCACTATCACCTTCCAAAAGTCAGTGATATCAAGCCAAGCATGGTGACAGAAGAAAACTGCACTTCGGGGAACAAGCTGTAGTCTTTGATGCCACGGGTTTCATTTTAGGGGCTGTGGCCACTTAATTGTGAACAATCTACATTTTATTCAAAGATGCAGTATGTACTGTTTTAGCAGGTGTGACCCTCTCGTGTCTGTGCTATGTTGAGGTTTGTTGCTGGGTTTGTTATTAGTCGACGATGCCACAGGCGGTGGCTGGGCCGGAGTGGGCGTGCTACCACCACAAGTGTCTCTTATTTGATGTTCTATTACCTTCACTACCCTCCCTGTTGGTCATTATTTAACACAGATGTAAAGTTTTGCTTCTTCCAAAATAGAAACCGTTTCCTAGGCACCAATTATAGGACTTAGAGGTTAAATCCCACCTCAGCTGCCTCAGAATAATCTTTGAAAGCTTCAGTTGCCAAACTTAGTAGACTGGAGATATTAGCGTTTGGCCATTCCAGACAAGACAGTGTGAATGACAAAAGGACTTCTGTGCACACTTAACAAATATACACCAAAATCATGAATAGACATCATCTGTCTCCAAAACAAATATGCAAAATTAAAAAAAAAAAAACCAACACTTCTCAAGTCCCTTCCCTAGAAAATTTAAAATACTTGATGCAAGGTAACATTAAAGCAATTTCTTTTCCATTCTCCTTTGCTATCTAAATAACAAATGTGCTACGTGTGGGGCTGGAGAGATAATTCAATGTTTAAAAGCACAAGCTGCTCTTCCAAAGGACCTAAGTTCAATTCTCAGTACTCAGAGGATAGCTCACAAGCATCTGTAACTCCAGTCCCAGGGGAACTAATGCCCTCCCCTGGCCTCCTAAGGTCCCAGACACACACACATGTGCTACACAGGCATAAATACAGGCAAAACATTCACACACACACACACACACACACACACATTGAAAAGAATATGACTTACATTGGGAACAAGGTAGGAAGGTCTGAGGCTGAAAATAACGGCTTATTAAATTGCCGGACATCCCATAATTTTAATGTATCATCACCTAATTGGGAATAAATGAGTAAAAAGACAAGTCAGTTTCGTACGAAAGATCTCATGCAGCTTGAGGTTTGCCCAATATTACATAACTATAAAGAAGGGGGTGCTGGAGAGAAGTAGAGAAAAGCGGATAGAGGGGAAGGAGGGAGAAACCCATGCACCTAAGCACATTTCCCCTTTTACTGTTTAGGGAGTTTGAAAATACAGTAACAGTTGCAAAGGTAGTATAAAATTAAATGACGGTACGTTATCCTCCCAGCAATGACTTTCTGGATTGATCAGCATCTGCCGGCCACTCTAGAGAATGTGCACCAAAGCACTGCACTGCAGCAGATGGCAGCCCCCTGTGCTATGCTGAGTATAGCCTGCTTTCTTGGGAGGCCTTAATTTAAGAACCAGCAAGACTGAAAATAGTTCAGCTCACAGCGGATGATTTTTCCCATTAGTATGTGGGTAGAACGCTCCATCAACACTAATAATTAGGCCAAGGTATTCCTACTTGTGGCTTTTATTCTTCATTTTGCTGGGAAAGTACAACTTTCCACGATACTTAGAGAGTGATGAACATTCTTTTAAGCATAGTGTTTTTATATTTCTATAGAGCTACTCACAAACCCCTGACTAGAACAAGAGCCAAGCTCAAGTAATGTCTTTGCTGTCCTTTGTCCCCAGTGCCCATGGCCTAAGTCTGGCCTCAGTCCTTTGGGTCCAATAAGGAACCAGGATCAGCTGTGATTGAGAGCGGAGTGTTAATAAAACCCCTTCTGTCCCCAGGGACTCTTCCTCTGAAACCTGACTTTGTGCAGGGACTAATCCATTACTTGTTGAACTCACAATTTGTACTCTAAGAACTTCATAAACTTCACTTTGGGAATGTTACCATATTGTAACAAGTGAGTTCACAGAAAGATCCTCCGCCAGGCCCTATACCGTATCATCACAGGCTGCCCCAGTTGTTATTCATCCCCTTCTATTAACTCTTACCCTTGTGAGGTGGATATAGCAAACAAACCAGAACAACCAACATGCAACCAGGTCAGTATATATAAGCTGACAATACAATAATATAGAATAAAACATAGCAGAAACTCAGCCCTGCAATACAAAACTGTATCAGTGTTTAAACTCAGAAGAGGGGCACACGCCAATGGTCAACAAACAGGATCTGAGTAGAATGATAGAGTAGGAGAGAACAAAGGAATATGTCTGGGCATGTGGACATAACATTTGTGCAACAACCAGCATGTGAAGGAAATGGGAATTAAGAGTTCGAGGCCAACTTATTCACTTCCCACCTGAGTACTTGTAAAGACCCTGACTCAAAGAAATCACAGTTTAGATGTGACTCAGTGGTGGAGTATTTGCCAAGAATGTATACACAGAGAATAAAAATGTGTGGATGATCATTTACAAAATTTCAAAGACAGAAGCAAAAGCCAGCCACAAAGACCAAATTCCTATTAAATTTGATGCTAAAATAAAAACCTAAATAGGAAAAACATCTAATTTATAAAATCTATTGGTAATTTTTTATTTGTTTCTTTATGCATTAAGCACTTATTTATTGCATGTATGTACAAGAACATGCTTAAGCTTGCACGTAGAAGTCAAAGGACAACTTTGTGGAGTGGTCCTCTCCTGCCATCACAGGAGCTCTAAGAACTGAATGAGCGTGGGTTGATAGGCTTGACAGCAGGCACTCTAAGTGCTGAGGCCATCTTGCAAGTCCAATCAGTAACTTTTGACACAGACATTGTTGCCAAGTTGAAAACACATTTTAATAGTAGTAGTAGTAGTAGTAGTAGTAGTAGTAGTAGTAGTAGTAGTAGTAGTAGTAGTAGTAATGATGATGATAATAATAATAATAATAAACAGGTACAATAACAAAATCACAGTCCCACTAAGACTTGGGACATTAGTGTGACATCTGTCAAGAGTTAAAATTCTCTTACATATAGGAACACATAGAAAGAACTGTTTACCTACCTCCACGAGAGGCAAGGACATTACCATCATAGGAAAAAGCCACACAGGACGTGTCTGTACCAGGTGCATGAGCCTGTTTATAGTGGAATTTAGGGTGAACCTGTGAGTAAACACAAGCAAAATGTTACCATCTTTTTATATTCAGCTGAGAATAACTCTGTGCAAAGAGCATTTCATTTTATCATTCAGGAAATCATATACATCTTAGGTAAAATACTAATTTCACCTGATTATAGTTTTGTTCCTTTAAAAAAAAAACCAAAAGGCTTTAACAAATTTTACTTGCTTTAACAAAGAAGAGATAAGTCCTAGCAGGAGGCAATATTTGTTTTTAAAAGGTTCAAGTAACATAAAATAACAACTATTTTTGTATTATGCTTTTGAAGCTATTGAGATCATTCCCCCACATTATCTGAGAGATATTTAAATAAAATATCAAATAACCATATTATTTATTTAATACAAAATGCTCATTTTATTCTTAGTATTTTCCAGACATGGTACACACAGTTGTGCCCTTGGACTAGCTAATGTGCCTATTTATGGTAGATAGTGGTGATGGTGGCATCTCACATAATGCTTAGCATATCCTAGGCACCATATCTACAGTGCTGTTGACAGAGTCTTAAACATATCAACTTCTGAACGTCTCAGTCATGGTGGCATCAAGGAATGACTGTCCTCATACATGCAAAGCAATGGGAAGAAACCCTGTCTACAAGACAACACTACAGGTTGGTTACTGTTGGGTTTCACTGACACTCTGGAAAGACAGGTAGAGTGAGAGAGGAAACCACAGGACTGCTTCTGCAACTTTCAAACTCTGCACCAGCAGAGTGAGCACTGAGCAGTGCACATATTTACAGAGCTCTAAAGGTGACATGCTGTCCTCTGGTCAGGGCTCTAGCTGGGAAAATCTGGGACCCTGACACATAACTGGATATTTGGCTAGCTGTCTTGGAGAAAGTTGGTTCTGTAGATACCCTGCCCCCAAACTCTAGGAGCTCTTTGCTTAAAGACTCATGTCTAGGAAGATAAAAAACGCTTTGCATCCCAGAAGATGCTGCAAATGTTACCTACTTCCCCAGTAAGACAGCTAATATGATTAGAGGCCCCTGCCTCTCTCCTATCCTGGCTGCTAAATCAACAGGTAGGATTAAATCTCAGTATTTCTCGGCTGAGAAGTGTTGGGTCTAATAATGGAGAAACTAAACGAGCTGTTGGCTAGCAGCTACTGGCAGGGGTCATGGCGTATCTTGATTCTGGCTTTGGGAGATGCTTAGTCAAGGGAGCTGGGAGGAAGGACTAGATAAACAGTTCTTTGTGTTAGTCTCGGGTTGGGACCTCCACATTTCACTCCTTCCTTCTTTCTTTCCTAAGGGCCTGAGTCACCCTCTGTACGTGAAGACCATCAGCCTCGACTGGCTCCCTTCCCAGTTTTTCCTTCATTTCCTTTCCCATTTTGGAAATAGATTTCTCAACTGTCTAACCCTGCCCTGGCACCTGCTTCCCAAAGAACCCTAATACACACAGACATTAGGGAGCAAGAAAAGCAGAGGTTAATAAGAGCATGCACTGCCTTGCTGCTTTGGAACTCAGTCATGGGTGAAAAAACATGCATTACCTTCCTAGCTGATCAGAGATATGCCCTCAGTGAAGCCCCTTAAAACAATGGTTGGTTCTCAACCTGTGGGTTTCGACCCCTTTGGGTTGAATGATCCTTTCACAAGGGCTATATATCAGATATCTTGTACATCAGATATTTATATCATGATTCAGAATAGTAACATAATTAAAGTTTTGAAGTAGCAATGAAAATAGTTTTATGGTTGGGGGCCACAGCAACATGAAGAACTGAACTAAGAGGTGCAGCATTAGGAAGGTTGAAAACAACTGCTTTAACATCAAGAGGCATGTGGAAGGAAGAGCAAAGTGTGGATGCTTCAGTCCTATTGAGAAGGGAGAACAAAATAATCATGGGAGGTAGAGGGAGGAGGAGGGGAAAGGGGGCAGGATCAGGTATGGGAGGAGACAGGTGGGGAGGAGTACAGAGGGTCAGGAAATTGAACAGAGGTGTGCAGCAGTGGGGGATGGGGAACTGCGAGTAGCCACTAGAAACTCCCAGATGCCAGGAAAGCAAGAGGCTCCCAGGACCTCTTGGGAGGATGACATTAGCTGAAATACCCAACAAAGGGGAGAGAGAACCTGTAGTGACCATATCCAGAGGTTGGGCACAGCCCCTAGGTTGGGGGATGGGGCCACCCACCCATCTCAAAAAGATTAACACAGAATTGTTCCTGTCTAAAGGAAATGCAAGGACAAGAGTGGAGCAGAGACTGAAGGAAAGGCCATCCAGAGACTGCCTCACCTGGGGATCCATCCCATATACACACACCAAACCCAGACACTATTGCTGATGCCAAGAAGCACTTGCTGACAGGAGCCTGGTATGGCTGTCCCCTGAGAGGCTCTGCGAGAGCCTGACCAATACAGATGTTGGATACAAAGCCAACGATCAGACTGAGCACAGGGACCACAATGGAAGAGTTAGAGAAAGGACTGAAGAAGCTGAAGGGGTTTGCATCCCCATAGGAAGAACAACAATATCAACCAACCAGAGCCCCCAGAGCTCCCAGGACTAAACCACCAAACAAAGAGTACACATGGAGGGGCCCATGGCTCCAGCTACTTATGTAGCAGAGGATGTCCTTATTGGGCATCAATAGGAGGGGAGCCCCTTGGTCCAACGGAGACTCGATGTCCCAGCATAGGGAAATGCTAGGTGGTTAGGCAGGAGTGGGTGAGTAGATGGGGGAGCTCCCCTTAGAATCAGGAGGAAGGGGTTTGGGGATTGGAGGTTTGCAGAGGGGAAACTGGGAAGGGGGATAACATTTGAAATGTAAATAAATAAAATAACCGGTTTTTTAAAAAAAGAGGCATGTGGGTAAAGGGTCAAGATGAGTAGCCATCCTAAACCATGTAGCTCTGATTTAACCTCTAGCTAACCACAGGTCCCATACTCAGCCTGGAAGAAACCAGCCATGCTGTCCCAGACAAATACTGTATGGCGCCATACAATTTTCTAAGAAGTCAACGTTTGGCCAAACAATATTCATCATAAACTAGTCCTGTTTCCCTTCAGTTCAACTTAACTCTACTTCACTATTCTTCCTACTTTAAATAACCATGGCATTCTTCTGCCTGTTTTGTGCCTACCTATGAAAGTAAGAATTCACTCTAGCACTGTTTGCAAACTCTGGCCACGGTTAGCTTCAGGTAACTATTGTCTCTAGACTTGGTAGTTTTTTCCAATGAGCATAGCCACTTCTTTTATACATTCTTTGACATCAGGTAAACACGATGCAATACGGATGATTAAAAAGTGAGAGAAGAGACTGCATGGAGGCAGCTCATTCAAAGGCATGGAAGGATTCACCTCACAGTGCTTTTCTTTAGATAAAACTTTTCCCCATATTTTTGCCTTTTATTTCAAGTAAGTCAGAGGCCAATTATTTCTTTCCCAGGCAATACATGTGAACTCTGGCAACCCCAATGAGACTCTTAGACTACAATATGTTAGCTAGCATCATGGTACTTACTTTCACAGAGCAAAAGAAATTTTAAGCACATGAACTTTTGAGCATGGAAACAACCTGACAGTTGTTCAAGTTTCTGAGTTCTTCAAATAAAGGTATGTTCAATACCATGATGCTTTTTCTGTCTATTTTCCCTTCTCTTTTTATTCCTACCTATTGTTGTGATCAAATGTCTAACAAGAAGCAACTTAGGCGAGGGAGGATTTGTCTTGGCTCATGATTTAAGAGTACAGCCCATCATGGCAAGGAATCTCCTGGCAGCAGGAGCAGTTCACAGGTGAGGCACTAGGAGCTTCCTCACATCTAAGGAGGATGACCATAAAAGACAGGGCAATGGTTTTATTCCTTTTAACCCTTCCATTCAGTCTTATGCTCACATTCTGTCTCTGTCACTCTGTTCATCATATCTGGAAAGGCCATCCCTCTAAGACACTCCAAAATGTGCCTCATTAATTAATTAATTTCTTAATCAATCAAATTGAGAATGAAAATTAGAGATCACACATTTCCTCTTCCCATTCACGACTGCCTTTTTCTTTCCTTTCTTTTAAAGAAATGATTTAAAGACAGAAGGCATTGATGGTGCTGCAGAGAGGACACAGGGGTTAAGTGACTGCTGTTGAAGCATGAGGATAAATGCTATGTGCTGTCCATCAAATGACTGTACCCAACAATGAAGGACACCTAACAGTCCATTTATAAAGCCTCCCTTAAACTGTAAACTGAAATAATGAAAAACTTAGGATCCACATTTCCAATGCAATAACATTTACTGAGAATCCTTTGCACATACAGCAAAGAACTAAAGGTAAGACGTGAAGTTTCCTTGAAACGCTGAACCAGATGGGAGAGGGGAACACATGTACAGCCACTACTCTTTATGCAGCATTTACTAGCTTTAAGTCTATCACTGATCAGGTTTGGGCTGTGACAGAATGCCTAAGTACTGGCCTTGAGCCACTGGTGAGGAGCTCTCGCATAGAGAAGAAGGACGTATTTATGAGCAGGACTGTACTTCCCTGTAGGGTCCTCACTCTCAGTTGAGGAACACTGCTGTAACCACCACGCCCCCACAGAAACCAGCACGATTTAGCATTTATCTGTGTTTGGCAAAGGGACAGTCCAGCTTTCATTCACAAACAAGCTATGTCGCAACTATGTGCCTGTTCGGTCATCTCAGACCACGTGACTGCAGTGCATGACTACCTAGGGCTCTATCTGGTGGCCAGCTGGAAGCTGGAGCTACGGGAGATAGCTCAGCCACTGAGATCTGTGAGTCACAGGCAGAATGTGACGCCAGTGCTCTGGAATCTCTTGGCTCCCCGTGTGCTTGCAACTTGAAATTCAAGGTGTTTACTTTAGTCTATAAAACAAGCCCCTTATGGCTAGGGCAAAAGTTACCTTCCCATTAATCTCCTCTCTTATAAACCCTAGCTGAGATCAGTTGGTATACCAGTTAGGTACTCCAGATTTATGCTTTTGAAATGTGGTTGGGGAAAAAAAAACTCACAAAGAGTTTGTACTTTTAAATTTTCAAGAAGGCATGAAGTGAAACAGCTTGTTTTTTCTTAGACTTTGAGACTATGGCTCATAGCCTTGAGATATCATACAGAACCATTTAAGTTGGGGATAATGTCTGATTATAATATTTAAATATCTGACATGTATGTTTAAGCGTCTGATTTTAAGCAAACACAATTTTGATCAGAAAAAAATGGAGTAACCACTACAGACTTACAGAACTTCTAAAGGTCTCCAAATGAGATATCACTTAAATCACTAGGAGGAATGATTTAAGAACATCCTTCCAGAGACAGTCCAAGAACAGGGTTTCCCAGAGAATGCTGTGTGTAATATCATCGTATTGGAGGGCCACAGCCAAGTAAGCCTGGGAAACTAGAGTTTATTTGCATACCATGGCCTTGTCTTGAAGATTCCCAATACACGTCAGTATATTAAATACCAGAGTCTTTTAAGTAACCGTCCTGGGATAAATCAGCCTCTTTAGTGGTCCCCTAAGTTTGACTATGGAACTGCTTTTTCAGATCACATACACCAGCACGGACTGAACTATACTCTCTGGTTCTTAAGTGGGAAACATGCATCTTGAGCAAGGCTTCGTGGATTTTTCTGGAAAGGACCAAATAGTAACTATTTTAGACTTTGAGAACGTTACAGACCCTGTCATAAGGACATACATCTGCTCAGTAGCACAGACAGACATAGTACACAGACAAATGGACAGAAATGTGTGCCAAAAAACAAAACTCCCCAAAACAGCATCCACAAAAAAAGACGGCAAACTAGATTTGGCCCCAATCTAGCTGATTTGTGGATTAGAAAAAAAATATATAATCTTTAAGGAAAAGCCCTGTGCTTACTAGATCACTATTAGGCCAAATGAAGGTGTCCCTTGTAATTTAGAAATATTCTTATTTTGTTATACTTGTGGTGACAATAACAATAATAATAATAATAATAATAATAATAATAATAATAATAAAATATGATAATAACAGAAGCTACATTTATCTAACATGTTGCTTCTTGGGGCAGCAACATCACATTTGCTAATTTCTTCCTCTCGGAATTACACATAATTATCTCCTTTTGCCAGCAAGACAACTTACCCATACACACACTGTAAGAAACTGTCAGAGCCTCTGGCTCCAGGCTTTACTAATTGAAAATATGTCAGGTTTCCTTCTTTGAGTATGCATGGGACAGTACAGTCCTAATCCCCTCGGTGGAGCCAGTCACCTTACAGCCCTAGCATAAGCAGTGTAGCAAGAGACTGGTAACAGGAAATAACTGCTCTTCCTTCAAACTATGTAATGCATTACTTCACATTGTTACACTGTTACACCTTCATCAGTCTACAGCAGAAACAAGCTGTCTCTTGTTCAAACTGGGGCAACAAACTAACATCAAGAACAGCACACACTGCGGCTTGTTCCCTCCCCCTCTCTTGGGAGCCAGAACATAAAGATGGTAGTGGTAGCTAATTGGTGGGGTTTATTACTGGTGGGGTTTATTGGGAGCTGCACACTGGTGCCGATTAAACCTGCTCACCCTTTGCATCTCCTCGTCAGTGCCTGCGGTGCTGCCAAGGAGAGAACTGGATGCATAATAAGGTGGGACTAGCTAGCTGCCCTGGGTCGGGTGGTACACATGCCCTCCTGACACTCAGTTGTAACTAACATGGATTGGGTTGTTGGTGCAGCACCGCTCTGGTCCCTTACTAGCTCTTTCTCTCTTGGAACACCCAGGAGAGCTGGTAGATGGAAAGTAGGGAAACGCAGTAAGAATCAAGTGTGAGCACTGCACCCCTTTCTAGAAACTGATAAAAGGACCACTGGTAGGTCTACGTAAATTTGGCCCATAAGCAAGCAGTGCTGAGCATTTATTCACGATCATATGGAAATCTCTAAAATAACTTAAAACTTAGCAAACAACAGAAAACAGAGGCTGACAATAAGGCAATCCCACTGTGTGATAGTATTTATTGTAATTTCTCCTCTTGCTTTTCAGTTTGCGGTGGGAACTTACGCTGTCTACTTCTCACAAATACAAATGCGAACATAACGGTGGCTCCCGATTCAGCTCTTTAATTGAAGGGGAACTTGAAAACCGCCATGCCAACGCCGGAAGCACAGTGCCATGGAATGACCTGCCTAGACAGGAGGGAAAGCCCGTCGGTGCCCCCTTTGATGTCCAGCTGCCTGAGATTCACTGGCAGCCGACCTTCAAAGAGAGCCGATGCTTCCTTCCCTCAGCCTGGCCGCCAAGCTTCCCGGGCAGCTGGGCGACTTAGCCACTCTCTGCCCAGCTGTCTGTGAACTCTGGCAGTTAGTTCAAGTGAGGAATAGTGGGGTGGTGGAGAAGTGGGGGCGGGAGAAGGAAGAGAGAGAAGGCGGGTGGCCGGCCCAGTGGCGCCAGCGAAAGGAGGATGCTGGGGTTTCCTGGGAGTCAACCTTATCAAAGTCAGTCAAAAGACCACGCTTCCAAAGAGAGTACAATCCAGCTACGCTACCAAGCAACCTGCCAGGGACCAGAGAGATTTCAAATCTGCATTCTTACCGATACTAAGTAAAGCTTAAGTGTGCCCTTCTAAACTCTGGTCTGGTTCCTGCAGAAAAAAGTCTACTCTCGAAATGGGGATACGGGGAAATCAAGCCAGATGTCAATCATCAGAAATGTACGGTCCTTTCCTGATTGTGAATCTCCAGCGGTGTGAGGTCAATGCGCCTTGAGGATGTTGGGGGGCTGTTTGTTTTGTGACAGCTCTCTGTTCCCCTGGCAGCCAATAGCTGGAACAACTTTTTGAGCCTGTACAGTAGATGCCTGGGGAAGATTGGCTCCTTTCACATAAACACCACCAGTGTACAATGATGTTTATCCTCAGGGACTGCGTCCTAGACATGGAGTGTTATCTGCTACAGGTACAAAATGGATGCTAGGTGAAAACAAACTCAAAAGTAGTCTAACCAAGAACAAAAACTCTGAACTTAGTAAAAGCAGGAGGCCATCAAGATGTCTTAAACCATAGCTGAGTGGAAGGAGAACATAAGACTGAGTATAGAACTAGAGAAAAGACCTGCAGTTTAGAGCTCTCTCTAAGATAAAGGGGGTAGGGGGGAGAGCGGATTATAAATTCTATGAAAGACTTTCTCTAATATATTACAACCTGAATAGAAAAGAAATGCATGGGTGAGCTGCTCCTGTACACTATGACAAGATGAAGAAAAGACCTAAACAGTCAGATAGATGAATTAGCTCATTAAGTTACTAGCTACAACTTCTCCCCGTTGAAAACCATAACCAAGCAACCAGCTTTCAGACTGTCAATATTAAAGACATACAATCCAAAACTCATTATTTAGATTTTAAAATATAATACTAGGAGTACCAAACATTTGCTGAAAGTTGTCCATTGTACAAACACTGGTGTAGTCCTTGCTATGCTAAGGTATGCCAGGTACAGCAGGTAGCATGATGGCTCCTTACTAACAAGGAACTTTAAAACACACCTAGAATAAACCGTACATTGCATACTAGCTTTGGAACACACTGTACATAAATAACAGCAGTGCTCACAAAGCACAGTAGGATCTGCATGCAGTGTACACCTACCACTGCAGTACAGCGGTGATGGCTTGGGAAGGCAGGAGAGAAAGCCAAAATACAGAAAATATTGCTGCACTTGAAGATCAAAATATAAAAGATCCTGACGTGCGGCACAGCAGTTCTGGGGAGTGCTGGGGACTCCACAGTACTGTGGAGACTGAGAAAGCGCTAGGGCTCTTCTCATCGTCAGGGGCCTTATTTGCCTTTTCACAGGGCCTGGATTTTCACTCTGTGGGCAATGGTGACAGACCATGTGACCATATCAGGATTTTAAGAGATCACTATGCTGTGATTAAGAAAAGCAAGCTGAGAGAATGGAGACTGGTCGCAATGAAAGCAGTCCCACTGGGCCTGAGGAGGGCTTGAGCCTGAGCCCTGGAGAAGCAAGGACAGAGCACTTTAAGACACAGTCAGTGGCTCGGGTACAGTCAGTTCTGGTTGGCTTGTGAAGGGGATCCAACAAATACAACCTGACATAGACAATGGAAGCATAGAGGCGGTGAGGTGGACAAGAGAGAGTCCAGCAAAGCTTGGGGAGAAATGGAAATTCATCGTGACACTTTGTGGGCGTGGGGGGCTGCCAAGATGAGAAGGATGAAAAGAAAGATGTATTTAGAAGTCTGGAATAGCATTAACCTGAAAAACAAGGGCTTCTCAAGTTAGGCTTACAGTCAGAGCACAGGAGGGAAACTTAAACTCTCTCTCTCTCTCTCTCTCTCTCTCTCTCTCTCTCTCTCTCTCTCACACACACACACACACACACACACACACACACACACACACTAACACTATAGAGTTCCAGCATAAAATAGAAAATAAGTACTGCTTTAAAAGTATAATGTAAAAGTTGAATCATCCTTTCTCTAGAAATTGTTACAGAGTTAAAGGGATTAAATGCACATTTTTGCCCCCAGAATCAAAGGTGTGATCAGTGTAATACAATTTCAATTTATTAGCTCTATTAAAAAAATTACCTCCCTCATTTTTTAAACGTACAGTTTGTTACAGAAAATGCTCCTGAATGAATTAAAATTTAGAATAGCAATATTTTGTTTATTATAAGCATTGTGTTAATTTAAAATTAAACAACTACTAGAATAACATAAATATTTGGAAATTATACATTAATTATAAATACTACATAGCTCAAAAAGGAATCACAACAGAAAATCCTTAGGGGGATTCCCATGAGATCAGTGTTCACAAGAGACAGAGAGGTCAGCATTGCTGTTCCTCTCCTGAGCCCAGTCAGACTGGGAGGAGACCTGCCAAACAAGAAGAGGGCCACCACCAGGAGCCAAACATGCTGGCACCTGAAGACTGAACATTTCCAGAGAAAGCCAAAAGTAACAACTAAGACCTCAATAAATAACTGCCCACTGAAATAAACAAAAACACAACTAAAGGACACTTTTTAAAACTATGCAACTAACAGTAGAAAGCCATAGGATGCTCTATCATGATGAGTAGGAGATCGGCCCAGACAAACGCATCTGTGCTGCTCCTCAACTGCAGTCATACTGTTTTACAAACACCCAAGAAGAACTGACAAGCTGCTTTCTCCTGTAAAGGGGAGCATTTTAATATTTGCTGCTACCCAGGAAAAATTTACCATACACTTTATTCTCAAAAAAAATGATATAAGGGCCTCCTAAATTGTTTTCTGAGAACTAGCTGCAGACAGCCCAATGAATGAATTGTGCACAGATCATTGAAGCTTCCTCCTGCTAGTAGAAAACAAAATTACTATAACAAGAACCTTCTGGTAAATAGGCACCAATTACCCCAAAGGTAAGACTACCGAGGCCCTTTGTAGGAATAACCTCTTACACACTGTGTAAAAGCAGCATCACCTGCCAATAAAAATCTGGTGGGCAATAAGCTGTGGCAGGACTAGAAGGGAGGACCATCCAAAGAGAGGAACACTGAGAAAGAGCAAGATGAGAAGATTCGCCACCCGGACTCAGAGGAGGCTGGCCATCTGAAGCTGAGGAGAGGTAAGCAGCAACATGGCAGATATAGAATGGTATAAACAGGGTACCTGAGTTACTAGCTAGTCGTGGAAACAATCCCAGCTTACGGCCTAGCCATTTATTAATAAGTAATAAACCTCTGTGTGATTATTCGGAAACTGGGGCATGAGAGGAAAAGCCCACTGTTACACTCCTTACTCAGACTGCCCTTGAAATGGTCTCTGGAAAAACAGGAGCACTAAAACTGAGACATTTGATTTTCTATTAAAATAAAATGGGTCGCAAGCCCGGGATTACAAGTGGCTGTGTGAATGGATGGACAGTCAAATTCTCCAAAATAAATAAGTAGAACTTTTGAGCATTTGTGAATTTCCATATTACTCATTAAATCAAACATTATTATCCATTCTCCAAATACGTGGAGTACCTAAGCACTTCTGAAGCCAGGGCTACAGAGGGCGCCTATGTGGCAGAATCCACAAGGGAGTTGCATGACAAGCAGGGGTTCACACAACTGCCTAGGCAAAGGAAGAAGTGGCCTAATTCTGCCTGAGAGGATCTGAAGAATACCTGTTGTCTTACTCACTACTTAGTTCTACCGAGAAGAGACACTCTGACCAAGGCAGCTCTTACAAATCATCTCATTTGGGGCTTGCTTACAATTTCAGAGGTTTAGTCCATTAGCAACACCAAGGCAGGCACTGGCTTAAAGCTACATCATGATCCATAGGCAAAGAGAGATAAAGCACTGGGCTTTTGAATCCTCAAAGCCTTCCCCAGTGAAATACTTCCTCCAGCAAGACTGTATCTTCTAATCCTTTCAAATAGTTCCTCTCCCTGCTGAACAAGCACTGGAACATATGAGCCTGTAGGGCCATTCTTACTCAAATAACTACAATGACTGTATGAGATGAAATAATGACTGTACACAGCCATTATGTACAAAAAAGGGTAAAATGTATTCTAGACAAAGGTAACAGTAGCTCTCTCCCTTTTTTTAAAATATTTTTGAGACTATAACATAACCAAAAACAACTCTCCCTTTCCTCCCTTCAAGCCTTCCCATGTACCCCTTTCCACTATTGCTCAACTTCATGGCCTCCTTTTTCATTAATTGCAAGTGTGTGTGTGTGTGTGTGTGTGTGTGTCTGTGTGTGTGTGTGTGTGTGTCTGTGTGTGTGTGCACCCGCGCTCCTAAATATACCCTGCTCAGGAATACTATTTTCTATGACAAGGAATAGAAAGAACAGTGTATTGAGATACAGTAAGTAATCGTTCAGTAGCCTGCTATTAGAGCTCTTTTCACAATTATCTAGGCCTAGAAAATTAGGCCTAAGTCTTGCGTTTCGACTTACAAGGTACCTACGATGAATGTGCCTTTGTAAAACTGCGATTACAATGCTTTGTGGAGTAATGAGGACACCTGAACCTAAACAGTTTCTATCGTCAACATAAATACCAATTGTTAGCCAAATTAACCTATTTGGGTGATTTAAAACTTATCCACATTAATTTTTTAAACAAAGTGACTTACCTAAACAGAAACAAATTAACCAGAGTGGGTTTCCTGTCAATTCTCTACATGACTTCTAGTCTAATTCCTGTTTGAAACTCATCTCTTGGATAAATACATTACTTATATAGCTTCAGTGAGAACTCCACGAAACAATTAAATTGTGCTAAGCCATGACGAGTGTCATGAAAGGGTGTCCTGGAAAATCAGGCAGTCATCAATCAAAAGATATCCCTTTAAACTTGGGATGAGACAGAGGCTGCTGCTCCCCTGTAACACCTAACTGCCTGCTCAGTAACACTACCACAGAAGCAGTGGATTCAGGAGCACACGGGACACTGTGCCAGGACCAATAGAACCACAAAGGATTATGAAAGGGTTCCTGATGGATGCCAGATCACTCAACCTTACAAAGATGACCAAATGCATACAACTGTGAAGGATCAAACCACAACATACAATAGTAACCATAAGGCAGTATTCATTCTTATAAGTACATTCCCTGCTTGAGCCCTTACAACATTTTATTTTAAATTCATAAATCCCCATTTCACAAGTGAGAAATATATAGTTTGACACAATTAATTTGAAATGTAAACCTATTCAGTTTGATTCTGATGTCTGATCTCTTACCTAAAATGGATGGAAAATGTTTAGAGTAATTAAAGAAAGCACCATCACTTCTTTCCCAGGACACAGATCCCACTGTGCCTAGGCCTTGAAGGAAAATAGTTGCCCATAAATGTGGGAGGAGCTGTTGAGACTAAGGAAAGTACTAAGTCAGAGGTACTGTGGAAAGTACTAAGTCAGAGGAACCACATGGCATGACAAGAAACATTACTTGGGTAACACAGAACATAGAATGTAAAGCAGGAAGATTAGCAATAGGATTACAGGGCCTTGACAGGGCCGTTGGGACTGCTGCACTGACTGGCTAAGAGACTTGAACTCCAATAACTTTCTTGTCCTGGGGTCTAATCAGGTGAGCTATTCTTAGCTTCTAACTCTCACCCAATGTTTAGCAGCAGGCTTTCTTTCTTTTTAAAATTTTATTTTTATTGGATATTTTATGTATTTACATTTCAAATGTTTCCCCTCCCCCCCACTCCCCTTCCCTTCCCCTGCTTCTATAAAGATGTTCCCACTCCCACCCACCTACACCCACCCACCCACTCCCACCTCAACAGCCTGACATTCCCCTACACTGGGGTAATAAACCTTCACAGGACCAAGGGCCTCTCCTCCTATTGATGCCAGACAAGGCCATCCTCTGCTACATATGCGGCTGGAGCCATGGGTCCCTCCATGTGTACTCATTGTTACCCAGAGCTCCCAGGGACTACGGCATCAGGCTTTCTAAATCAGCAGGAGAGGAAGCTATACAGGGATAAAGGCCCCCTCCTTCCCCTTCCAAATTTATTGGCAACCAGCTGGTTAACTCCTCTAGCTCTTTGACCCTATAAAAATAAAAGAACATTGTTGAAGGAAGTGTTGCTGTTTCAAGAAAGGATTTAAGGGACGAGGAAGGGACGGGTGGATGATGTATAGAGGTTAGGAAGACCGGTTTCTTCCTTAAGTAGGAGCTCGGGAACGCAAAGATGCTGGGTACAGTATAATTCCATAGATCAGGAGGCAGAGGCAGGATGATTGCACCAAGTTCAAGGCCAGCCAGAGCTACACAATGAGGCACGTGCACACAGAAACACACACAGCTATATGGAGGTGGTGCATATGTGCACATATACACAGAAAGACAAAGGGGATTTCAATTATCCATAATGCATAAAATCCCCAAATTATAATCTCACTTCAGTCCAAGCCTTGCTCTCAAGAAAAAGAGTTTATTTCTAATGATAATGGGCATTTTCACCTACACAACTATAGCATCCTCCAATCGATATTCCTAGAATCAAATTTATAATTTTTGCCTCCAATGATGTAAAGCAGTCCTATTCTTGGGTTCCTTTCAAAATGAATCTATTATATTTATAAATCTTGTATAACATTTATTTCTGATATTTTTAGTTATCTGGGTGTGTGCCTACATAGGGGTATGTGCAAGTAAGTGAGTGTACTGGTGGAAGCCAGAGGCACTGGAACCCTGACAGCTAGAGTTATAGACAGCTACGAGTTGCCTGACATGGTTCCTAGGAACCAAACTCAGGTTCTCTGGAAGAAAAGCACGTGCTCTTAATAATTGAACTCTCTTTCCAGCCTCTACCCCAAATTAACCTAAAATACTTTTATCCATCACTAAGTATCATCTATTTATTTATTCATCTATTTATTATTTTAAGACAAGAAAGGGGTTGGGGATTTAGCTCAGGGGTAGAGCGCTTGCCTAGCAAGCAAAAGGCCCTGGGTTCGGTCCCCAGCTCCGAAAAAAAAAAAAGAAAAAAAAAAAAAAAAAAGACAAGAAGTTATATGGACTGGACTAGACTAGTGTCAAATTCACACTGTAACACAGGATGGCCTTGACCCCTGATCATCCTGAATCTACTGCACAGGTTTTAGGCTTAGAGGTGTGCACCACCGTAGTCAGCATTATAAGCATTATCTTTGACTCGTACTGAGGTTTCAGTGACAGAATCTGACATACTTCCTTCTAGCAACTATCACAACATCAACTATGAATGAATGTTGATAATAACATGAAAGAAAAATGTCCTATCTTATTGTGGAAGTTTGAATATTCATGGTGCAGGGAGTGTCAATATTGCCTTGTTGGGGGAAGTACAATTCTCAGCTCTTTAAGCACCAGGCCTACCTGGACACTGCTGCCATGTTTCCTGCCGTGATGATAATGAATTGAATTTCTGAACCTATAAGCCAGCTCAAACTAAGTGTTTAGAAGAGTTGCCTTGGTCATGGTGTCTCTTCACAGCAATGGAAACCCCAGCTAAGACACTTATTATTCATATAAGAATCCACAATGGATCATTAATGTTAACCGACCCATGCATAACCATAAATCCTACTTCTCCCCAGACTCCCCTGCTTCACATCAATTTTTATAACCCCAAATAATTAGCAACCTCCAGGCTTTCATTACAGCCAGCCCGTGTGTCCGAGCCCCACCAACCTTCCGAAAGCTTCTGCTGATACATTAGTTCCACATACACAAACCTTCAGGAGCTGACACTGCACAGGAGGGAAGGAAACAACTAGAGATAATCTGTCTGGTCCCAGTTTATATCCTATGCTCAGTTCCCAGCCTCTCATCGAAAATCCTTAGTCTGGTTACCCAGAATGCCACCTTGTTAGAATAGCCACCCTCCACTCTGTACCTTTTCCTAAGCGATTGAGAACTTGGCTCTTTCTTCCATCCCGTACACTGTAGTCCAGACATCCTTTCCTACGTGACTGTCTTCTAGTGTAAATGTACAGTGCATCGTAAAGTGTTTTCCCTTCTAATTTGACTTTTATAAAGTTAGACACAAAAAAACCTATACTTTTAAAGAATTTACCAATAAAAATTCACAATGTTAAGCTTCATGTCCCTTCTAAGAGTCATCTCAAACATCACAGAGTCAACTCAATGTTCCTGATAAAAAGTAAATTAATGTCTTCTTAAAATAAAAACATCCCTTTATTTGGGAAAGCGCAGGGCACAGGCCAGGCCAGGCCAGGCACAGCAAGGGTGCACTTGTGGTCAGGGAGCATCCAGAGGAGTTGGTTCCTTCCCTCCACCACACAGATTCCAAGACAACCCAGGCTGTCAAGGTCCACAGGTGTTCTTACAAGCTGAGTCACCTTGCTGGCCCTAATGCCCCACAGCAAAAGTTTAATAGAATCGATTGAATTTAAAAGCAATAAATGCTTGGAAATTGAGCTTGCCTCTATAGAAGAACTCCTGAGTTTGATTCCCAAGCATCATTTCATTAAGAACAGATGATATGATGATATTATTAATAAGAGCAAATTATTGCTTCAAATGATTGTTTTTATGAATGAAATAAGATCGCCTTACTTTTTCCTTTAAAGAAAAAGGCATATTCCAGTCATGACTCAAAATCCCACGAATAACTGCAAAAAGTAGGGCGTTTGTTCTTCCACTGTGCTGTTTTCATTGGTTGGTACAGGAGTGGTGCACAGGAGTGGAGGTGGTACACAGCCAATGCTGAGGGCTGACCCAGGACTGAGAACACGCTAGAGAACGTGCTAGCCAAGCCACATTCTAGCCCACGGTGATGTTTTATTCAAAGCCAAAGAAAATCCCCAAATTACCAGTTGTGTTCACTGATTCCAGATTACCAAACGGTTATATTAATGTTTTATCTTATAGACACTTCTCACAGTTGAGCTGCCAAGGGACTGCCACCATAGAACAGCTCTCCTGTGCTTTCTCTCTCTCTCTCTCTCTCTCTCTCTCTCTTTTTTCTTTTAAAATCTTTCTCTTATGTAGTTTAAGTCTCTTAATCCTCATCATTCTTTTTTTTTTTTTTTTTTTTATTAACTTGAATTTTCTTTTTAAAATTCAAAACCCCCCCCTTTCTATTCTAGTTCACTGGGGGGTTCAGTTTAACTGGTGTCAATATTCATTGCTAATTAATCCTATGGTTTTAAGTGATGGCATCTGGTTCTTTATGGTAGAGGGCTTCCTCAAATTCCTTCTTTATGGTAGAGGGCTTCCTAAACAGAAGGAACCTCGACATAAAACCGGGAGGAAACTGGCCATGCTGAGAGCGATGGTCTGATGATTTTTTGGGAATGCACAGAGGAGCTTGGGGCTGGAGCTAAGGCGCTGACAAGACAGGCACGTTCGCCATTCTTAGGGTGCTCATTGCACATCCTGAAGTAATCCGCCCTCTAATTTGGAAGTAAAATGCTTTGCATGCTTATTTAAATTATTTACCATTAGACTTAACTTATTCAAGACAGCTGAGCCCCACCCCTGAGCCTCCTACCATAGATAAAGAATGCAGGCCAGCCCTCCCTCACACACCCATACCCCATAAGATGGTTTAGAAAGTGAACAGGAGATCCTTCCAAAATGTTCAGAGTTAGGTCATGTCCCAACACTACATAATAAGATAGCAAATTATAGAATATTTTAAAGCATGTTCCATACAAATGGACAAAGAAAGAATTAAAAGAAGTACAGTAGACAGTGGGGAGGTGACTAAGTAGCTAAAAAAAAGCACACAAAAAACTGATCACCTAAGTTCAAAATACAGATCACATGAACCAACTCCCACAAGCTGTCCCCTGACCTCCTCATGCACGGTGCATACCCCAACTCGCACATGCACACCAATAACAACAACAACAACAACAACAACAACAACAACAACAACAACATTTTAAAGAAAATTCGAGCTGGGTGTTTTCCTTAGTGGTAACTGTACTTGCCTCTCATGTGTGAGGTCCTGAGTTTAGTTCCCCAAAACTATTCACTTATGACACAAATGAATGAATAAATAAATAAACAAACAAACAAACAAATAAACATCACTAAGCTACACTGTGGTTTCTAAAATAGAAGTTACTAAGAGCTAATGGGAAGTGTTGAGGTTGTTCTGTTGCTATGTACTGTAATGCTAAATGTTGTTGTCACTGGCTGCCTCAGGGAGGAGAGAATCTGCACATACACCAGGGAATGCTGTGTGACCTTGCTCCTCTGCACATACACCAGGTAATGCTGTGTGACCTTGCTCCTCTGCACATACACCAGGTAATGCTGTGTGACCTTGCTCCTTAGTTTAAAACTATGGGATGAATAGCTCGGCAGAAAAGAGGTAGGTGTGGTTTCGGGTCCTGGGCTTGGGGTCTGAGGAGGGAAAAGAGAAGGTGGAGAGAGGAGAAGACGCCATGTGCTTTATAGCTTATTATTAATAAAAAAGTCTTGTGTCTTTAATTTGGGAACTAGATGCTGTATGAAACCCCCGACTAAGAATATTTATGACAATAAAATAAAAAGAGCTAATGGAAGCTGGCAGTATTAATGTAGCTACGTTTTAACATTTGTATTCATTCCTTTAAATGTTCATACACGTATAGAATATATCTGACCAAATCCAAGGGAACTCCTCATGCCTCCCTTTCAATTCCCAACATCCACCATCACATGGCTCCCCCAACTTCCTGTCTTCATTTACTTTACCCACTGAATATGAATGGTGCTGCCCAAATGCACTTGGATGTGGACTCATTAATGAGGCCTGGGGAAACTCCAGTGGCCATACGTCCAAAGAACACAGACTCTCTCTCTCCTTGCAGCCCTCAATGGCCAATCACTCTTCAAATAGTGCACCAGTCCTCAGGGGCCCCTCCAATGAACACAAAGAAGCTGGGGTGCTCTTGCAAGACTGCACAAGACCTAGCCAATTCATGTAGTTACCTTAAAAACAAGCAACAGACAGACAAACCAGAAGCTTAAGATGTGGCTTTTGTAATGATTAGGGATCCAAGTCTAGATGTTTTGACATTTAAAATTACTAACTTTTTAAAAATTCTTTGAGATATACATACAAGTAAAATACACACTGAGCAGGCTGTATTTGTGTATTGATAAATACAAGATGACTATTTCTACTAAAGATGTTTTAAGACTTCAATATATAAACTACCCACACCGGAATCTCCAGAAAGGCATTGTTAGCACTATTACCAAAAGGCAAAATCCATTACTAAAGTCCTGTAATGGTAACAATAAAGTCTAGAACAAAGCTAAAGGGCACCTCCTTAAAATCTAGAGGGAAACTGAGGAAACCTGAAGTTGCAGGATCCCACTAGGAAATAAACACCCAGCAGAACCAAGTTTGGCCATGATCCTGACTTTTAGGAGGGTACTCAAAGCTAAAATATAGCTTCCTTTCATGGAAAGAATAGTTGAGGTTTTAAGACTTTCTGTCACAGGGTCCATACCTGTGAGTGCCATAGCTGATGCAGGACAATGAGGAATGGTAGTGACCTATCAAGCTAGGGTGTCCTAATACATTAAACTTATTCTTGGTGAAGTTGCAAATACCAGAAGCTTCTCTAAAGTGGAGCTACTGCTTTTCTTTTATGGTATTTCAAGCTACCTAAAAAGGCAAGCATCAACTCTGACTTCAGGCCTCCTGAGAACTACATTTGGTTAGCAGTCTTACAGTGTGTGTGCCTGGTCACAGTCTACAGTGTCAGGGTGGCCGCATACCACATAAAACAGACTCCTATCTCACTACTTTCTCTGAAATCACTTACAGGTAACAACCTTTCCATGGAAAATGCTGGGAAGGGAACTGGTTCTTACTCTTTCTCTTTACTTTAGGAAGGATGAAACAAAACTATTAATGCCAAAGGAAGCTATAAAAATTGAAGCATGACAATCAGTAAAGTCTTACGTTAGCATCCTCAGTAGTGGGTTTCGTCATGACATTTTCACATATATGTGCCCCTCTACTTTGTTCTCACTTGCTCCCTCCCTCGTTGTCTATCCCATGCCCCTCCCACCCCAGCTGGTTCCCCTCTTCCCCTAGTTAGTCCCCTTATGTTTTCTGGTTATATGCATTCAATTATTCTATTTACCACATCCCTCGAGATCCATTCCTCTCCTCTCCCTTTCACGGCTTTATGACCAACAAATACATCACACACGCACGCACGCACGCACGCACGCACGCACGCAAGCACACACACATGCACTTTAAATCTCTCACCACACAGGAGGGAAAACACCCGGCATCTGTCTTTCTGAGTCTGGCCCAGTCATGACTTCATCTTTCTCACTGCTGAACAAGTCCCACTGTGTATGTGCACAGAATTTATCTGTTCATCTACTGATGGACACAAGGTTGGCTCTACTCCCTGTATGTCTTCTACACATGGGTATGTAAGCATCTGTGAGCTGTATTCCCTACGTATTTGATGCTCACCACAACCAACCATTTCCAATGAAAATAATAAGTCAGTTTTGAATTACTTTTAGTTTTACCTGGATCAAAATCTTAAGAAGTCAATGGGCCTAACAATAGTATTGCTAGTAAATATTAGTTTAATTAAGGAGACTGAATCTCTTTATCTATTAACCTATTAATAAATATTTGATGAAATTAAGCTAGTAATAAGGAAAAGATCAGTTTAATAAACAAATAAAAACCTCTTTAGAATGATTCTTTTCCATTCTCTTTTCAACGAAGCTCTTCTTCCAATGTCCCACCTCCTATTTCTTCCTTTCTATCTCTTATAAATAAGACAAAGGCAACTTTCTCACTTTTTCTACTTTTCAATCAGTATGAAGTGTGTGCTCACTGTGTACTACTAGCTTTGTGATTCTAACAGGTTCTTATTCTGATTCTAATTATACTCCCCAATCTCCTGGTTGCCCTGTGTTCCTTGTATTCCATCTATATAATAACATTCTGGAGACATTCTTTTTCAGTCTATTTTAAGTAGAAATCCTTAAATATATGGGCATAGAAATGCCTATGGATTTCCATGCTTTCAACTTTTATAGTAGAAATCACAGTTCTATACACAGACACAAAACTTGGAGAAGTTATCAAAAATAAGGTGCCTGTAGGTGTGTGGACTCATTTCTGGATCTTCAATTCAATCTCATTGATCAACATGTCTGCTTTTGTGCCAAAACCACGCTGTTTTATCTCCATTGCTCTGTAGTACAGTTGGAGGTCAGGAATGGTGACTCCTCCAGCAGATCTTTTATTATTCAGGATCTTCCTGGATATCCTGAGGTTTTAGTGTTTCCTTCTGAAGCTCAAATTTTCCTTTCAAGATCTGTGAAGGATTTTGGGATTTTGATGAGAACTGCTTTGAATCTATGGATTGCTTTTGTCAGGATAGCTTTGTATTATATTAATCCTTCTGATCTGTAAGCATTTTCTGATATCTTAATTTCTTTCTTCTATGTCAAGTCTTTCCCTTGGCTGGTTAGAGTTATCCCTAGTATATACGTGCTACTGTTAAAGGTATTCTTTTTATTTTCTGAGGTAATTATTTCTCCGTCTGTCTGTCATTTGTATGTAGAATAGTTACTGACTTTTGCATCCTGCTACTTTGCTGGTAGTGTTTATCAGCTGCAGGAGTTTCCTAGTGAAAATGTTAGGGTCACTTATTCATACAATCATGTCATCTTTAAATACTTTACCTTCTTCCCTTCCTATTTCTATGACCTTAATCTCTTCGGTTGTCTCACTGCTCTAGCTAAGACTTCAAGTACTACATTGAGTACGTGGGCAGAGAGTGAACAACTTTGTCTTATTCCTGGTTTTAGTGGAAATGCTTTGATTTTTCTCTCCAATTAGGTTGTTAGCTGTGGGCTTGCTGTAAATCACTTAAGATTCAATACCCCTAGTCTCTTTAGGACCTTTATACTGAAGGGGTGTTGGACTTTGTCAAGGCTTTTCTGCATCTAATGAGAGGAATTTAAGGCCCACTCCACAAGAGGGAACCCATCCTTGACACTGCTCAGGTGCCCAAGAACTGAGACTAGCTATACCAGGGACCCAGGAAAAACCAAATACTACTGCTCTGTAAAAGAAACATAACAATAAAATGACTCCTAACAACATTCTACTATACTTAAAGACCAGTGCCTTGGTCAGCCATCATCAGTGAAACACCCTTCTCAAGTAGATGGAATACACAGAACCACAGCCAGACAATGTGCAGAGAGTGAGAGACCTCGGAGCACTTAGCCCTAAGTGGGATGCCTGCATCAAATCCCCCCTCCTCAGGGCTCAGGAAACATTGCAGAAGAGAAGGTGGGAAAACTGTAAGAACCAGTGAAGATGGAGGACACTGAAGAAACAAGTCTTCTACACATAACAGGACTGAGGCATGTAAGAATTCATAGAGCCTGTGGCACATGCACAGGTACTAGACAGGTCTGCACCACAAGGGCCCAGAGTAGAAAGGAGAAGTCAGAAGCTAGCTGCAATTGTTAACCCCTTGCAAAAGACCCCAACAGAGTCTCAGTGGGGAGTTAAACTACTCTTCAGGGAAGGCCTCATGCCCAGCAGAAACAAAGGCAATGGTATCCTTGCGGGTTTGTCTCATAGTGGTCAGTCAGGCTTCTCCACCCCATCCACCTGTCAGTCTGTCTCTCTGTCTCTCTACCTGCCTGCCCACCTGTCTGTCTGCCTGCCTAATAAGTTCTTTTAATATATATTATAGCTTCTGGGTTTGTGTTGTTATGGGATTTCTGTATCTGTGAACATGTGTGTCTCTGTGTGTTTCTTGTGCTTTTTTATTTGGCTCTTTTCCTTCTGATTGTTTTGTTCTATTCTGATTTATTTTTGTTTTATCCCATTTTATTTTATTATTACTATTTAGATGACGAGGGGAGGTGGGGAAGATCTTAGAGAAGCTGGTATTGTATGAACTACATAGCATCAAATATATTTTATGAAAAATATATTTTCAATAAAAAAGTACAAAAAGAAGATTGAATTAATCATTTTCAGTAAATAAAGACATGAAAGATGGAGGAAGAAAAGAAATAGTAAACTCTGCTAACCATTGGAAGGAAACTATTATGCTATAGAGACCAAGAATATACAGGGTGCTTGGGGCTGTCCAATGTTAACGGTGGCTAAGAAGCAAATTGAAATGAGCCACCACGTCACCTACTTAGTTGCTCTTGAAATAAATATTTGCTATAAGATACCCATAAGCAGTATGTAAAAAGTGCCTAGGTATCAGAAGTACTAGCAGAGAATGCTTATACAGACTTACTAGAACTAGACTGAATGGGCTAGAATAGTATGAGAGAGAAATTCTAAATATAAGAAAGTACACAATACACCAAAGGAGGAGCTGAAGTCACTTCTTTCAAAGGTCAGTAGTAGTAATCATAGTAGGAGTATTGAGAGCAAAACTAATTCCAGAGACGAACAGCAGTGTGCTTGTCATGAACACAATCCCGGAAAGCAGATGAATGGACAGTTATGGTAGTTCAGTAAGGTAGCCCATGTTAAATACATGGCCTACATCTTTGGATGCCACTGTCCTCTGGTCCAGGAAAAGTAATCCTAAACAACTCTTAAAGATATTACCTGTATCCCAATTTTCTTCTAGTCAGTGTCAACTTCTGTACTTTATAACTATCTTATATTTCTAGCTGGGATCATTGAAGAAAGGGTTTTTAAGGCAACAGAAATGCCACATTTGTTTAACTTTCTCGTTTTGTCATTCCCTATACTTTTTTAAGTTTGAAGGGACAATTTACAGCTTACTGAAGTCAAGAATAAGCACTGCTTTAAGATCAAAAGGTAAGCTGACACAGAGGGCAAGAATCTGTTCAGAGTTGAAACCAAAGTATGAGCTACTCTCAAGACATTTTAGCCTAGAGGGACAGTCCTTAGATCTAAATGTCAGCACGGCCTTTTAAAATTATTACTGTGATTATTTTTAACTCCATCATTCTCTCAAAGAAAAAAAATACAATATGGTCTATGTACCAGGGCTAGTGGACACCACATCAGAAAGAGTAAAACATCTACAGAATTATCTAGGAAGATAGAAAGAATCTATAGAATTATCAAGAAGGTACAGTGACAATACGGGAATATTCACTGTACGTTTCAAATGACTCTGGCAATAAAAACAAGTTTTGATTATAGAGGTGTAATGGATATTCCTGGTTGTCAACTTGATTATATCTGGAATGAACTACAATCCAGGATTGGAAGGCTCACCTGTGATCCTGATCTTGAGGCTGGGAGATACAATTTTCTGACCTGGATCTTGGCATGGGGATCTTGAGGTATAGTGGCTATGAATCCCAGGAGACTAAGGCAAGAAGATCTCTGAGTTCAAGGTCATCAGGGACAAAGCAAGTCCCAGATCCAGGCGTGGTGGTACATGCCTTTAATCTGAGCCATACCTTCTGCTGAGACCTACATAGAGACATTGGAAGAAGGAAGATTCCTTCTTCCTTGTCTGCTTGCCTTGTGGGACTGAGCAACTACTGAATCCTTGGACTTTCATTCACAAATGATCATTGTTAGGGAGTTGGACTACAGACTGTAAATCATCATAACAAATTCCCTTACTATACAGAGACTACTCATAAGTTCTGTGACTCTAGAGAACCCTGACTGAATCAAGAGGTCTTTTATTTCCTTGGTTACATTCATTCCTGAGGGAGGGGAAGAAGAGCGGGAGAGAGTGTCTCACTGGTATAAGGATTTGTACATGTCCTAAATATTTAATCCTTATGCTCATAGATAAGTTTAGTTCTCACGCCCATTGAGAGTCTTCTCTTTGCAACAAATCCAAAACATCACAAAACCCCACAACCCATCAAAATTGTGGCCCCAGTCCCAGTGGATACACATATAATATAACATCTGCATGTGAGGTTCAGGAATTGTTGAGGAAGAGAGGGCAGAAAGATAGTAAACCAGAAGAAGATCAGGCATGTTGCTATGAGAATGTGTCTCCTAGGAATGTCAAAAGCTACACACATAAAGTTTTATCAACATGAATGTCTAAACATGACATGAATGAAGATAATAAAAAACACCTAAGGTTGATAAGGGAAGCCCATAAGGCCTCAACCCTACACAAAAACTACAGGCAACTAAGGCATGCTGACAGCAGGAGAAACTGTCTTCTGAGGAGAAGGCACTAACTGGTTACCCAATACCAACTGGCCGTCCCTGAAAACAAACACACAAGAAAAATTATACAGAGTGAGCAGGTCTTATACAGGAATATATAAGCATATACATGTAACAAAAATTAATGAAAAAAAGGCCATGGATTTCAAAGAGAGCAAGGAAGGGTCTATGGGAGAACTTAGAGGGAGGGAAGGGGGAAATGATATAATTATAATCTCAAAAATAAAATAAATAATTAAAAGAAATAAAACAAGTTTTGCAAATCAGATTAATAGAACAGATATTTTAAAAGTTTTTAGAATCTTCTTACCTAAAGAAACTAAAAGAAAGCTAGGCTTACGACTATAGCGGCTCAAGACTATAATCCTAACCACTGGGAGTTGAGGTAGGATGATGGTTCTAAGCTCAAGACCAGCCTGTTGTATATAATGAGTCCTGGGTCAGAAATAGTTTTGTTTTCCATGATTATGTTTTTATAATCATGGTAATTCTTTTAATGTCAATTTTGTAGAATAATTTCATTTTTATTGGTTATTTTATGTATTTACATTTCAAATGTTGCCCCCCTTCCCACATTCCCCTCTGCAAGCTCCCCATCCCAATCCCCTATCCCCTTTGCCTCTATGAGAGTGCACAAACCACCCCTCATTGGGAACCTCATTACTCTAGCATCCCCTTATACTGGGGCATTGAGCCTCCACAGGACCACAGGTCTCCCCTCCCATTGATGCCAGATAAACCAATTCTCTGCTACATATGTAGCTGAAGCCATGGGTCCCTCCATCTGTAGTCTTAGGTTGGTGGTAAAATAATTTCTTATACATAGTATTAAAGAAAATACATGGGGGTTGGGAGAGCAAGTTTTAAGACAGGGTTTCTCTCTATAGCCTTGGCTGTCCTAAAACTTACTCTATAGACCAGGCTGGCCTCAAAGTCAAGAGATCTGCCTGCTTCAGCTTCCCAAGTGCTGGAATTAAAGGCACCTGCCACCACTGCCCAACTTTTTTTTTTTCATATGAGTTGGTGTTTTGTCTGCATGTATGTCTGTGTGAGGGTGTTGGATCCTCTAAAAGTAGAGATACAGACAGTTGTGAACTGCAATATGGGAGCTGGGAATTAAACCTGGGTCCTCTAGAAGAGCAGCCAGTGCTCTTAACCATACTCTTAACTACTAAGCCTTTTCTCCACCCCACACCATGTATTTCTTAAAGCCCAATGAGCAAAACAAGGCTATTTACTGGCGTCTCCAGGGGTGAGTAAATTAAAATTTAGATATAAACTGTTACCTATCTCTGAAGACTTACTAAAATTCCCTCTAAGTTTTACTGTGGTAAGTTAGCAGTCTGTTAAAGGAAAGCCAAGCTCTCACAGGCACTGTTAGTAAAAAGTTTAAAATTTACTCTTGAATGCATTCCTGCTTTGTTTAAGGACCAGGGACTCTGCTCTGCATGGCTTAAGTCTCTGGTTCCTTCATGTTCATGGTTCTTATGCTGGTTAAGTGTGCTGTACAATTCTTCCAATGCTCTGACCTTTACTTGACTATGATGCCAACGTCCCCAGTTGTAGAATATAAACTCCAAAGGCAGTGACTTTTCTGGGGTCGATTCAACAGTCTGATGGTGAACATGGTGAAAACTGTTGTGTTTCAGGTACAGAGTAAACCCCTGATTAGCATGTTATGAAGATAAGGCCACTGTTTCTCAAACTCAACTACTTCAAATTCCCTGTGTCAACACACAAAGAAGGATATGGTATGGCTCAGGGTAGAGCATTTCACTGCAAATGTAAACAAATATTCTTGGCATACAGAAGTCTGTATTGAGCATTTTACATTATCATGTTATCTATTCTGACAACTACTGTTGTCTCATTTTACAGATGTGAAAAACTAAGTATTCAAAAGGAGTCAAGCTTGGTGTGATGGCAAACACCTTAATCCCTGCAGATGTGGTAGGAGACCACTTCAGCTACACAGTAAGTCTGTATAGCCAGGGCTACATAAGACCCCACTTCAATAAAACAACAATAACAAAGCTCTTAAATATGTGTTACGGTCATGCAACCAGCACAAGTTTTATATATAAGAAACCTAGATCTATTCCACTTCAAAGGCCCTGGCGTCAACAAAGCTACCATAATTTTCTTTGAGTCTTTGAGGACATTTGTTAATGACTCCTTTATATTTCTGAAGCCTACACTTAAAGAGGGGCACATGCATACTACACTCATTCACACACACACACACACACACACACACACACACACACACACACACACACACACACACACACTTAAACCAAAAGTGCAGTTCACATACCTAGTCTATCCCAAATCACAACTTAGCAGTACACTGCGGTGTACAGCACAGGGTACTTCTCTAGTGAATGCTGATGGGGGTTGGGGTGGGGGGGCTGGGCTCTCTACTGCCTATACCAAGGGAGAGTGTCATGTTGCCAACTCATGAAGAGATTGCTTCTCTATCCCCAAGCCTGTCAGCCCAGCTTCTACTGAATGTCTACTGTATTCACAAGGTGGGAGAGTCAGAAGACTTCCACCTTGGACTATTAAGTACAAAAAGTGCACTTTCTAAGAAGGAAGCTTTAAGAATATAACAGACCAGCTGGTTGGGCAGCGGCCACGGTGAGGTGAGAGGTGCTCTTCTTCCCCTCACAGGTGACCTGCGCCGAGGCTTGACTGCTAGAGTTCTTCGTTGAGCTACCTGCTGTGTGCGTTCTTGGCTGCTCCAACCTGGAGCTCTGCTTCCTTCACCTTCTCAAGCCCGCAGCTGGGACATGCAGTGCAACTACTGCACCAGCACGGGGTGCGCGTGCGGGTCATCACCGACTGCGACTACATGGCCCTCAATGGCTCTCAGATCGGCCTGTTACACTACACAAGATATACAGGCAAGGCATGACTAGGACCTAGGCTACAGGCACCATAAGTTTGCCATCGTTGACAAGAAGGTGCTCATCACTGGCTCCCTCAATTGGACCACACAGGCCATCCAGAACAACCGTGAGAACGTTCTGATTATGGAGGACACCGAGTACGTGCGGCTGTTCCTGGAGGAGTTTGAGCGCATCTGGGAAGAATTTGACCCCACTAAGTACAGCTTTTTCCCCCAAAAGCATCGAGGGCACTGACCCTGCTTTGTCTTGCTCAGTCTTCCAGCTTGTCCTTGTGTTGTTACCTCCTGCTTTGCTTGAGCTTTCCTGGCTGGCTGGGGAGCAGCTTACAGTGTTCCTGTGTGTGCCTCCCCACCAGAAAGAAGTTGGGAAGGAGGTGACAGTGTTGCCCAGTGGCATCATTAGACATGCCTCGTGGTTTACTGGCCTTCAGCAAGTGGCATCCTCTCCCTGCAGTGTTCAGTCCCGCCTGCAGCTGTGCCCGGCTTTGCTTTTGCCTTCCCACGCCCTCACATTTAGAGCAATGCTGTGGACTTAGGCGTCCCCTCACCTCTAGCACCCATGGTGGACTCAGTGGATTTACTCATGGCTTTTTGCTCAGTAATGGATCAAAAGTTGACGACAGAGGGAATCTTGGAGGTAAGCGGATTGCCCAGGCTGTTACCTCAGCTCTGGTGGGCATTTACAGGAGTCTGAGGAACAGCTTCTCACGTGCATCTGAGACGTGTTTCGAATTATTTTTTTTGTATGCAAGTAGGTCAAGTGACATGAGCTAGTTTTGTCCTTGTTGATGCTTGCGTGCATGACAATCTCTCCATGCGGCTCCCTGGCCTGTCTGAGTGGATGAAGTGTCCTTTAGCTTAATAGCAGATACTGCACAATGCATGTTATCTCACTTTTTTTTTTTTTAAAAAGCAAAACATTTTTTTGGGGGGAGGAGGTGGGAAGGGTCTCGCTTATGTAGCCCTGGCTGACCTGGAACTCACTATGTAGACCAGGCTAGTCTTCAGTTCACAGAGACCTGCCTGGGGCTGCCTCAGGTACTGGGATTAAGGCACGCCCAGCGGTTTTCACACTTTTTAATGTTAATGTTTAACAAGTGTTAGACAAGTAAACTTGATGTTGATTTTCCAAGATTTAACAGAAGCTGTAAAGTGTACTATACCCAGCGTCAGTTATGTTAGATAAGTTCCTACCCTTTTAGAACCTGTGGATTCTTGTGTTTGAAAAAAAAGAAAAAGAATATAACTGTCTTATATTTTGTGAAATAAAATTATTCATAATTTATCAATATACACAAAAACGTGTTATCCTGTGGGTTTAAGTTAAGTAGTGTCACTTAAAAACACAGCTCACGAGGGAAGGCCTCTGAGTGGCTCGCTGCCTGAGTGCTTGAGACTAGACTGACTGATCACTTCTGAGCCTCCCCTCCACTTCATGGCGATCCGGTCCTGACTGTGCTCCTCTGCTGTCTCCACCTGGTTCTCTCTCCTCTCACTCAGCTTTGCTCATTTTCTGTGGCCCCAACAGATAAGAGGCCTTTCCTGTATAACCCAGATCTCCGTCAGGCAAATCAACCCCATAGTATGCTGTATCTTTAAAAACCTTTAGTAGAGAATCCTCAAGTCTTTCCCAGATGCTTTCCCTTACAGAAGGCTGGCATCCACTCCTGAGGGACCCCAGAAATCGCATCTGAACTTACAGGATCAGACTTCCAGGGAGAATCCGAGATCTCCTCAAATTCCGTTAGACAGAGAAGACTAAGCACACGGAGCTGTGTAATAACCCAGTACACTTAGAACAGTTAGAGTAATTTTTGTGACAGAGCGGCTGACAGCTTTACCTGCTACACAGTTACCATTCCTATGTCTAGTACTGCTAGTGTTGGTTCTGTTATTACTGATGCTCAGGTGAGTAGGGCTGGGAAGGAGAGCGCTCTCCAGTCAAGCTCCGTATGTTACATTAAACAAAGCTAACTACTTTAAAAATTATTTATTTTTAATTTTTATGTGTATGAGTGTTTTGCCTGCATGTATCTATGTGCATTGTTAGAAGAGGGTCCTGGATCCTCTAGAACTAGAATTGTGAACAGTCAAGTCACCTTATGGGTGCTGGGAACCAAACTCAATCCTCCCCGAGCACAGCAAGTGCTCTCAACCACTGAGACATCACTACAGCCCACCTCCAATTAATTTTGGAGGGGGACAACACATCTTACTGAATTTCTATAACATAGAAATAAGATTATGAATGTGTATTGAATAAATGAAAGGACATTTACTGACTTTTAACCAGGCATTGGCCTATTCTTTTCCATGTCATCTTTGAGCCTTAATACTGAGTACACATGAAGGTCAATGATTTTACATGATCAACCGAGGGTTTTTTTTTTTTATCAAGTTAAAGACACTTTTGGAAGGCATAACACAAAAAGATGAGCTATATTGGGTTAGTCCCAAGTGTTAATAATAACTATATGTTAATTTTTTTCTACAAAAAAACCTATAGTTTCCAGACAATTTAAGCCAGTAAACTTTATAAATACAATTCACTTGGCAATCAATTATTATCAGTTTGATGTTAAGTCTTAAATCATGTAAATATGATCTTTACCACAAAGCCGTACTCTAGTTGACTGTTACTATGTTCAAAGATAACAAGAAAAATGGCAATCACTATACTAAGTAAAAGATGTCAGACTTCAAAGGTTCAGTTATACAAGACTCTTGGGACAGTCAGTCGGCAATCCCTTTAATAATCCATGAAAGAAAAAATGAGTAGAGCTATGATATATTTAGATGGAAAAAGCACTAAATACAAATGAATTTCATGATGAGAAACTTGTTTGTAAAATTCCTCATAACTAATTTAAATAAACCAACCAGAAAGCATTCATTTAGTGCTAATTTCTCTGTTTATTTGGGTGAAGGGACGTTAAGACTGAGTCTCACGTAACCCAGGGGCTCTGAACTACCTATGTAGCTGAGGTTAGCCCTGAACTCCTGATCCTCCTGTTCCCATCTCTGGAGTGTTACAAGTGCAGGTGTACACCAACATGTTTCATTGCTGTCCTGTTTAATACATCATGATATTTCCCTTTTTATTACCATCTATTAATTGTAAAAACTAATGGGAATTACTAATACTTTATATACATATTAATATGGTAATTATCCCTTAGTAGAAAACTCTGATTTGGGTCTTGGCTGTCAATTGTATCCATTTGGTATTTGCAATTGCTTTATTTTTAGTACACTTTAAGAACAGTTATGTTCTATTTTCTATTTGGGAGAGTGTTACTATGTTTTCTTTGGAATAAGGGGGTAGAGAACAATTACTTGATAGTGATAGGCTGCTATATGGCTTGATAAAACAAATTTGAAGCGGGAGAGAGCCAGTGGCTGCACAACATTGGTAATGCACTAAATATAAATAGCAGCATTGTGTACTGTAAATGGATAATTTTATGGTAAATGTCGCCTTGATTTTTAAGTACTTAGAACTTTTTAAGAAATTCATTTTAATAGTAAACAAAAGGTGGTGTATAAATAATCCAGTAGGTATGACAGTTGCAGCACACAAACAAGTGGCCTTCGGGACACTGACATCCTTAGAGAACTAAGGTGCAACGGTGTAGATGAGACCTCTAAGATGAGCTGTGGGAAGCTGGTGGTAAGAATTCTCTCAGTTAAAGGAGTAGCTTTGCAGGACACCAGTACCTAGCAACTCCTATCACGTGGGTGATTCCTGATGTTAGAGCAGAACTCTTCCTGGACTTAGGCAAAAATTCCAAAGTAGACAACGTATCTTTTGCCTTCACCTACCTCAGAGTCTAAATCCCTGCACTCTTCCTTCCTTCCTGCAGTATTCAAATGTCTGTATACCCATGGTGGTCTATTTCCTTCCATGCATAGGTCCAATTAGTCTATATAACTTTCTCTTCTCCAAGTGTATTCAGCTGCATTTTGAAAAGATTAATAAAAGCCTTTCCTATTTTATAAGGCTGCTAGAAAAATTAAATACTTGGGCATGCTACACATGTGTTTTTCAAACTCTGGTTCTAATTCTATGGGTCATAAAAAAAATCAATATAATAGGTCATAATCAGCCTTTTAAGAAACAGAACAGTGTGGAATACAAACACTATAAACTACTATTCATTGAAGAATTAGAAAAGGTTATGGTAAATTTCTTTTTTGTTTTTGTTTATTTGTGTGTGCATACACACACACACACACACACACACACACACACACACACACACACACCGCGCACGCATTCATACCACACAATGCATCTTTGGAGGTCAACAACAGTGGGTTTTGGGGATTGAACTCATGTCATTAGGTTTGGTGGCAAACTCCTTTACCTACTGAGCTTCAAGGACAGATGTATATTTAAATAATCTATTATTAAACGAACATTTATTTTATTTTAATATTTTATTATTATATATTATATACTATATAAATAAACTTATTTCTATGCTTATTTTTGTGTATTGGTGCTTTGCCTTGTCTGTGTAAGGGTGTCAGATCTTGGAAAGACAGCCAGTTGTGAGCTACAACACTGGGATTTGAGCAGTCAGTGCATCTGACTGCTGAGCCTTCTCTCCAGCCCAATACACTTCTTTTTAAAAGAATGCTTATATTTGTTTTCTAGGAGACTGAACTGAACCCAGAACCTTGAGGTTGCTAGCACTCTAGCCCTGAGCCACACTCCCAGCCTCGTTTTTCCTTGGTCATAAAATAAATGTAAAATCCCAGCTTTACAGAGCATTGCTCTCTCCAGTCATTCTATGGTGGATCCTTAACTACTAGCTCTATGCACACAGTGCTCTCCACCACGGAATACTGGTGATCACAGTAAAGTGAGCTGGGAGTGGTGCCAAACACCTTCAGTACAGCCTTGGGAGTTTGAGAGAGGCAATCTCTGTGAGTTCAAGGCCAGCCTGGTCCATAGAAGAAGTTTCAGGACAGCCAAGGTTAGAGAGAAAAAACCCTGTCTCAAACAAACAAACAAAAGACAGTTAAAACATTTTGCAGCATTGAGGTTTAACTGAGTCTTGTTAAACCTTTAATTGAACTGTAACAGACAGTTTCTGAGAAATTGCAAGAAATGTGCTCGCTTACTAAGTCTTGGGTAATCAGCAGAAGGAAAGCACAACAAAATAAAAGGGAGAGGACTCCCAGAGCACTGAGCACTCAGCTAGTTCACCAGCGGTGCCTCACTCCTGTGGCAATGAATCAGAGAGTAGGTTAAAACCAATGCTCACAGACAGAGAACCCTTCACAGTTTTGGCTCAGTCTCTGCTTTCTGTATATAAAAGTCCTACTAGTGCCTCTATTAAATGAACATTTAACATTTACTGTTTTGTTTATAATGCTTAAAACAGTAATGTTTGGCCTTGTCAGCTTACAAAATAAATCAGAGATGTCCCGCAGTTGAGAAACATGCCCCAGGAAATATCTGTACTAGACAGAGGCGTCCCTTATATAGGCCTTCTAGAGACTATAGCCATCAGCAGAGTCCGGCCATGTTAGACAGAGGACACTAACAGCCTTACCTAGACACCTGCAAAGGGCTTTACCTGTGCCTTAAGAAATGCCAAAAGATCTTTATTTAGCTATTCCATTGGTTAGTTTTAGTGAGCATTATTCCATATTACTGGTTGAAAAAATAATCAAAATAAAAACTGTTTAACATTAGCTAAGAAGCACAAAATCAAAACAAGTGTTCTCCATTTACTGCAATCCAAATTCTCAGCTCCCTGTGTCTATTTACAATTAGAACATTAAGGAATATGACAGGGGACAATAAAGTGTGATTTATATAATCATTTTCCAAATTAAGGCCTCTCTATTTTATTTTGAGGCATGATTTACGGCTGAGAGTGGTGGTGTGCACTAAGTCACTATAGCCCTTGGGAGGAAACAGTCACAGGCCGGCCTGGATTGTGCACTTGCTCCCAGGCTGGCCTGAGATATGAGACCTATCTCAAGCAACAACAACAAAGATAGATTATAATGTGATTGATCCTGAGTACTCATGTGTCACTTTAACCTCATTCACCACAGTCCACATATCAGAACACCGCCATACTCATCCAGTAAACTACTGAGGCACCTGAAACAGCTCCCAGTCTCCAGCTCCAACCTCTATAACAACTCTCCATTCAGAACAGCTAGAATCATCCCTTGTAAAATGGAACCCTGACTGTGTTATTCTTCTCTTCAAATCCACCAACATAACCCTTGGAAGAATATCTCACCCAGCCTTCTGCCCACTGCCCTGTTCACCTTCCCTTAGACTGAAGCTAGTTTAGCATTTGACAGAGGAAAGCAAGTTTGTGAATATGGGAAGAATAGTGGGCAGGCCGGGGCAGCCCTCTCTTCTCCCTTGTTAGATACAAGCTGCCCCTTCGGAGTAACCTTCTGTCCCTACCTGGTCTTCCTTCAGCAGCCCTGCCTGGCTAAGATCCCTGGGGATTCCTGTCCATTACAGGAGTCAGTCTACAGGAATTTCTGCCTTTCCCTGTACTCAGTCTCGAGTAATGGTAAATTCTGGCCTTCATCCAGCATGCTTGACTAATGACTCTTACTTTCCAATCTATTCAGACCCTAATCGAGGAAGAAGATGACTAATTACACAGGCAACTACAAGCCTAATACCCCAGAGCACACATCCACCAGGCACATCCACCTCATGTCTGACTATGGGAAATGATGTAGAAATTCCTACTCTTTATGAGGTGTTTAGAGCTGGCAACTCTGGTAAACTCTTCTATTTTTGATGAACATTTGTTCAAATAAACATGGGCCAGTTTTACAATCAGAAAAAGATAGCCCAAATCAACTTTCTTTGTTGGCCATTAAACAGAGCAAAGCTGGCGGTGGTCTTCCAGAGGATACCACGAGCTCTGGAGATGCGGTCTGCTGAAACTGAAGACAGGCTATGAAACGGCGGTCTCTAACTATGGTCACACAAAATGTGGATGAGAATTCAAGGCCACCTGGGCTAAACAGTGAGATATTTCATTTAGATACAAGTATGGTGGCAATTTCTATAATCCTAACATTCAGGACTATGAAACAGGGAAGTAAGTGAGTTCAAAGCCACCCTGTACCACATGGCTGCTCAAGGTTAGCTTGGACTACACAGCAAGATGCTGTCCTAAGAAACCAGGGAGGACCGGGGGAGGAGAGGCTTCGTCCTGTCTGAATTACTCACTCTGTCTAAATTCAAGTCAATAAAAGCATGACAAAACTATCTCATCGTTCCTTTGAATCCGTTATTTTCAGCACATTCCCATCAGAATTATTTCTTTTGGGACCATAAAGTGATTTCCTAGGATCCCAGTTTCTGGCTCTACCACTTATGGTCTGTGTAATCCTGGGCAAGTCATTATACTTTTAGCTTCTGTACTTTAGTGTTCTTATCTAAAACATTAGCTGACGATAGCACTTACTTGTGAATATTATCCTACAAAGATCAGATGAATGCCCATATACGTGTGTGAGCATGGGAGTAAATCAAACGCTTAGAACATACCTGGCACTGAGTTAATGTTCAATAAACATCTCTTATGAATCCCACACGTTTTGGAAGACAACAGGTTGAAATACTGTTAGGACAAATAAGCATTGCCATACACACTGAAGGCTGAATCAACCAATATCACACTCATATGATGATAATAAAGTTTGAATAAGCAATGTAAAAAGACCAATAAAACAACTGAGAATCAAATCAACTACATACAAAACCCATGGTACTCTGATATTTTTTATTCACTTGTTCATCTTCTCAATAAATGATTTTCTAAGACATAAAGAAGCATCAATTAAGCACAAATCTCCTGACCTTCTGAAGCTTAGTGACAGATGAAATGTCTAAGCCATCAGACAAAAAAGGTAAATAAACAGGGCCCAGTGAGATACTTAGCAGTAAAGCTTCATTCCACCAAGCCTGAAGACCTAGTTTGACACTAGACCCTACATGATCAAAGAAGAAAGCCAATTTCTGCAAGTTGTCTGTGCTGGACAGTTTTATACAAACACAAGAAAAAGTCACCTGGAAGGATGGAACCTCAGTTGAGACCACGACTCCATAAGACTAGGCTATAGGCAAGCCCCTAAATAATATTCTTAATTAATGATTGATAGGTGAGGACCCAGTTCATTGTGGGTGACGCCATCCTTGGGCTAGTGGTCCTGGGTTCCATAAAAAAGCAGAACAGAGTTAGCCAGAGACAGGCAGAATCAATGATAAGCTAATAATTTGGGCGATTAGGCCTAAAATGCTGTTTCCCAGAAATGAGAACCCAGATTCAGGAACCTGCGGTCTGCCAACCACCGCCATAGGCAGCCAATCGGATGATACCTTGTCATCTGGCCTGAAGTAAGAATAGGTACCTAAAATGTATAATCAACCCTCTGGGAGGTCTCCAGAGCCCAACCAATTATAGAATCAGTCAGACCCCGAGAGCTAGGGCTAACCAATCAAAGTAAACTGACACTGGAATTCCCCCTAACTGATAATAAAAGCTGGGCCTGCAGGTACACCAGGGGTCTCCATTCCCAGATGGGGAGACCCCTGCATGCAGGAAACTTGGCTGAATAAATGTTCTTTGTTTATGCATACTAACTGAGTCTGGGGTATCATTCTTCAGTCATTCTTGGACCCTAAGAGAGTAAGCCAAGATGAGCAAGCCAATAAGCAGCATTCCTCCATAGCTTCTGCATCAGTTCCTACTTCCAGGTTCCTGACTTGCTTGAGTTCCTGTCCTGACTTCCTTCAGTTATGAACAGTGATGTGGGAAGAGTAAGCCAAAAAACCCTTTCCTACCCAAGTTGTTTGGGTCATGGTGATTCATCGCAATAAAAACTCTAAGATAATGTCTTCTTACTTTCTACATACTAATAAATACACATACAAATAAATAAAATCGTAAAACAAATAAATGGGTAAATGAAACAGTTACATAGTAATGGTTGTTATGAAGAAACTAGATCAGGCAAACTGGATGGAGACATGGGGTCAGGATAGAGTACAGGCACAGCTCTTGCGGGCAGTTTGACTGTAGAGCCACTCTTAATCTATATTCTAGTTACGAGGTATTCGAGTTACTTGAAATGGTATTCTAGAAGCCAGGATAAACCAACATATGACAGGCAACAACTGGTGCCTAGGCCCAGGAGCAGCTGGGTAACTGCAAAGACCCCAAGGAACAGGAAGTCTCAACAAGTGGTAACTAGCCTAGAGCTTGCTGGCCTAAGGCAGGCAGGTGAGCACCGACCAGGTCACTGCAGTGCCTCACTGTTTCAATCCTTCCTTCCCTATCTGATACCTTGAGCCACCGTCATCTCACCAACTGGGTAGATACAGCTGCAGTTTAAGTAAGGTCCCCATCACCAAGGGCCAAAGTACAGCAAAGTGCTTCTCACTCACTAAAAAGGTGAGATCTTAAAATGGAAACTTGGTTGGTTGGTTGAGTTTTTAAATGTGAACCCAGTAGTTTACTAGACTGTTTCAGGATTCAGACTCCTCTGTACTTACTTTTCTGGCCCACAATAAAGCACCTGACTGTCAAGAGCATTTTGGAAGGTTCAAGTCTGACTTGGGTTGTTTAGTGGATGAGATTCCCATCAGAAATGGGGGTTCTTTCAGAAACAAGATATGAGGACTGAATGGTCAGCATAGAAAAAGGTGTCTAGCCGGCAACTGACAGCATTGCTCACACACACAAAAAGGGAGAATAATATAGCCGGGTGAGAATAACAGGTCACACCTTTAATCCTAGTACTCAAGAGGCAGAGGCAGGTAGATCTCTGTGAGTTCAAAGGCAGCCTGGTCTACAGAGTGAGACCCTGTCTTGAAAAAACAAAAACAAAGAAGCAAAAAAAACTACTTACAGAGAAGTAATGGAAGACAAAGTCTGCGGACAGACTCCGAAGGGTCATGGATTCTACCTGAAGAAATGTGACCCTCATTAGGGAAGTGACTGGCACTGAACAGTGATTGCCACACTTGACATGACTCAGTCTGGGGCCAGGCATATCAAAGAAGAAGATGTGACTGTCAACCAACCCCAGTTGGAAGCAGAACACAGGCAATGACAAAAATTATGGAGGAGGATTCAGAGGCATTGAAACCAACTGTGTTAGCCAGTCACTAAATGTAGGAGGCAGAGAATACTCTGACGCACCAAGAGAGAATGAAGAAAAATACTGAAGTCAAAGAAAGAGAGAGTGGGTTCTCAAAGAGCTGAGAAACTGTGCTTGGTACATGGAGCTATGTTCTGGATTATCATCCTGCTGAAGTCATTCTATAAGGAGCTGAACACACATCTGTCACGACAAATGACTAGGACAGAACAGGTGTGATGACCAGATGTAAAATGTTTATCTCCTTGGAGACCGAAACGATGACCTCCCTTTATATTAATAATGGAGACCAATGAGAACCAAAACAGGGAAGGTGGCTAAAAACACTAAGAATGCATACAAAGTAGAATCATACAAGCTGAGACAAAAAAGAAACTGCGTGTGCACACACAAGCACACATGCATGCACCCATGCAGGAGATGGCCCAATGGTTAAGAGCACTTGCTTCTCTTTATGAGGATATGAATGCAGTGCCCAGCATGCTCATCAGGTGCCTCACGACTGCCTGTAGCTTCAGAGCCAATGTCCTCTTCCAGCCTCAGCACACATGTAGACACTCAAACATATATATAAAACATAAATAAATTAAATTAAAAAAAATGATTTTAATAGCCTTGGAAGATCTCTACAGACTACCCTGGAATCTCTAAGTATGTTAGCTCACTGGGCTGGCAATGGAGAATGAAAGTTTCAGACTATGCTAATGTTCTTAATCAGTTGATCTTATATTAAGGAGATTACCCTGAATTATCCATGTCACTTCAATGCCATCATAAGAACCTTTAAAATGGCCAAACGAAGCAGAAAAGACTGTCATGGTGTGAGAAGAATTGTACCCATTCTTGCTGGCCTTTAAGAAAGAGAAAAAGGGGAATAAGCCAAGGAATTTGTATAGCCTGAAAGTGAACGGATTCTCCTTTGAAGCCTTTGGGAAAGAACATATTCCTACCAACAATGTGATGTCTAAACTACAGAACTGTAGGAAAATATCTTTTTGTTCTTTTAAACAAATAAATTGGTGGTAATTTGTTGAAGCAACCATAGAACAAATAATACAATAATTTGAAAATATGGAAACAATCCTTGAATTGTTAAATTCTTAAAGACCATTAAAAAAGTGGGGCGATGCTTCAGTGGATAAAACCCTGCTGCAGGAGCATAAAGCCCAGCAATTGGATCTCCAGCACCCACACACAAAAGCTGAGCAGGCATGGCAGCCTATCTGTAATCCCAGCACTTAGAAAGAGGAGGTAGGAGATCCCCAGGGCAAGCTGGCTATCTAAATTAGCCACGTCAGCAAGAAACCCTGCATCTGGAAATAAGGCAGAGAACCACCGACAGCCTCCATGCACACGTGTCCACACTTATACATATATATGAACAAATACAATGTTGTTGTAAAATGCTGTCTTTTATCCCGCTCTAGGACCGGAACTATAGTGCCCCAAGATATCTGGTAGATATATTGCCAGAAGCACACATCCCAATTCCTCTAGTCGCCACACACTTTCTTACACTTAAATGGCTACATGAAAGACCACACAACACAATAACCTTTGATTCAATTGATAAATACAATTGCCCACCTAAACATACAAAGCCCAATACACATCCAGCCCTTAAGAACATTCATAACAACCTGTAAAGATACAGTGTGGAATCTTAACATCAGCTTCCATGTTGTCCCATGGCTACTCTGCTTTTTCTCCTCTCTCCTCCTCTTCCCTTAAACTTTTCTCCCGCCCTTCCTTCCTGCTCGTCCAATGACAGGCCTCGTTCTATCCTGTACTGGCCCTCACCTGTACTTTACAAATTAAATGGGGAGAAGGTTCTAAAGAAGTCACCTGAGTCCTGAGTACAAGACTAGGCAGTTGACCTTGGGGCAGCCGAATTAGCATCAAAATACAGATAACTTCAGGGCAAACCACAGCAATACAACATGTTGAAGAAGAGAAGAAGGAGAAATAGAAGCTGTCAGGAGCATCTGACAAGATCTGTTTAAGTCTGGCCTACATAGCAAGTTCAAGGCGAGCTTGGGAGATATTTTGAAATTCTGTCTCCAAAAGAAATAAAAGAAAAAAGGAAGGTCCACAGAAGTGGTATACACTTGCATAAGGAAGTTATTTCAGCTCATGGTTCCAGAGGATAAGAGTCCATCATAATGAGGAGGAAAGGAAATAAAACAGCAGGCAAAACTGAGAGTTCACAGCCTTCATCCCAAGCAGGAAGCAGAGGGAGCAAGTAGGAAGAGGGGTGGGTCTATGAACACTCAGAGCCGGAACCAGATAATGTATTTCCTCCAGCCAGGCTCACCTTCCAAAGGTTCACCTACAGCACCACTAACCGGGAACAAAGTGTCCAAACACCGTTGTCTTTGGGGAATATTTCTAATTCAAACTACCACAATGCTCATGAGCCAGACTGTCTAGGACTGGCTTTAGTTCTGTTATGTACTAACTGTGAGATTGGGTAGGCATCTGTTCTCTGTGTGTAGGTTTTCTCACAATACTAGCATTCATATCTTAGAGTAGCTATAAGGACTAAGTGAAAGTCACATATAAAGTGATGAAAATATCGCCCGGGCAGTGATATTGCTCCATAAAGCCAAAATGATAACCAACACCACTTGAAAAGAAGAGGGGGTCCATGTAAGTAAAGATTGGCAGCTTATTTCACTTGTACCTGGAGTATGAGTTTTCTCTAAAACCTTATAAAAATCTTTGTAACTTTTACTCAGTATTTGACAAATTAGAATTGAAGGAATTTTGGACAGTTTATGCAGCTGTTTTTGTTCTGTGGTGTAAGAGGTTAGACCAAGTACCTATCACAAAGGTTATAAGCTTGTAACTGATCTCGTATTCAAAGCACTTAGACAGGGTGTACACCCTGCAGCATCTCAGTAATTATTGGCTTTCCTCCTTTTACTGTTGAGTTTCTGAAGGCTGCTAGAGTTTGATCTCAGGACACTTAGGTTAGGGGCGCAGTAAGGGCTAATAACAAATTAATCCACATTTTGCCTGTATGTCTTGGGTGACATTTACAGATATGCTAAAGAGCTTTCCCTGTGTCTCTTCCTAACTTTCCTGATCCTCAGTCTGAGGCCTAACAAGGAGACAAACATCTACATTTAGGTTTCTAACCTTTATCTTTTGCATTTTTCAGACATAGACCATTTTTCCCCCTCAAAGTAAGATACCAGAAACTTTCCAAATAATTTGGTATTCAAAAATTATTGAAAAATATTACTCTCCTCCATAACTTACTATAAAATCCTTCCCCTTACTTGCTTGTGTTTGCCTCTCTAATGGGCAGAGGTAGTGATTATTATTGACAGATCAGTCTTTGTGAAAGGTGGGAGAAGCACCTGGCAGATGGCCTGGGCCGTGAGACTGGGCTGTAAGAGAGCCTTGGCCTCTGGGGGTCCTGTTGACTGATGAATCTTTGTGCCACTACCACTATCAAAACGACAAAGTTGCATTCATAGACTATACAGTAATCAGATACCAAAAGGTCCTCCATACGTTATGTCTGGGGTTGACACAAAGTGGTTTGCCACTGAAATTTTAAAAACAAACCCAAAGCAATTATTTTTTGTTGATACAATCTCAAAGATAAATTTTTAATGAATTCCTCATACATTTTCACATTTGTAGATAGTAGTAAATGATTAATAACTATGGAAAAATATTTTCTAAGTCAAAGTTATATGAAAATGTGCAACAGATGACAGATTTATCACAAAGTAAAACTGGGAATAAGGATACAATATAATATGGCAAAATATCACAAATTTCCAAAATCTTTAATATTAAGATGCCAACACTACACTTGAAAGAAAATCTTTACTACTAACATGTTAACTGTCCATTTGAAGGAAACTTGGGCTAAGAGAAGGGTGAAGAAGGTGGGCAGAGGTGGCACAGACCTTAAATCCCAGCCCCTGGGAAGCAGAGACAGGTGGGACTCCTGAGTCCAAGGCCAGCTTAGTGTACAAACTGAGTTCTAGGACAGCTAAGATGACTCAGGGAAACCTTGTCTTAAAAACAAAAACAACACAACCACAAAAAGAACACATATTCATCTTATTCATGTTTTTTTCTTTTTCTTCATAGTCAATTATTATACACACACAATGGAGAAACCCTTATAAAACAAAATGATGTTCCTATTTTCAGGAGCCATGATAGCTTTAGAGGAATATCCAAACACAATAAAACCAGGGCAGGGGAGATTGTTTTAGCTCACCCCGTGCTGGCCATCCAAGCATGAGAGCCTGACCTCAAGACCCTGCACCCAGGGAGGGAGGGAGTGGGGAGGGAGAGAGACAGAGAGACAGAGAGACAGAGAGAGACAGAGAGAGAACGAGCTCGCCAAGGGGAGGCATAACACTCTCTGCTCACAAGCCTAGCCTAAAGGGAGAAAGAACCCCAGGTCCCAAAGACAAGACCCTGTTTCAAAGATAAAAAGCCCCAGAGGAACAACACCCAAGGCTGACTCCTGGCCTCCGCACATACACAAATATTCCCCTTCTGATAACACACACTGCAGGAAAAGTTACAGTAAGTTACACAAGGAAGTTAGCAAGTATGAGAGTTAGGTTGAATTTGGTACCAGAAGTGGAAAAAAGGGATCCCAAGCTGAAGAGGTGGCTCAGCAGTTAAAAGCACTGACTGCTCTTCCAAAGGTCCTGAGTTCAATTCCCAGCAACCACATGGTGGCTCACAACCATCTGTAATGGGAACTTCTGGTGTGTCTGAAGATAGCTATGGTGTACTCATATACATAAAATAAATAATTCTTTAAAAAAAAAAAAGGGATCCTAAAAGATGACTTATGGAACTGAAGATCATGTTACACAAAACAGCGAGACTCACAGAGACATATACTACCCATTTTTCCCTCATGCAGAACTTAGATTTACTTACGGGGGCATGGGGGGAGGGAAGAAGGGTTCTATTTGAAGAGAGGGCAGTGAATGTGAGCATGGCAAATATGGATAAAAATCTCATAATGAAGCTCAACATCTTTACCATGAATATAGGCAAATGCTGGTAACTTTATAAGGTACTCTGTGAAAACTTAACGGAAAACACTATTAAAACTGTTAAAATTGAAAACTATTTTATATACGGCAGCAGATGGTACCCATAAGTCTGAAAGCAACTTGAAAGCACCCAGACCCAAGTGCCACATCATATACAAAATATTGTGGATTTTATTTTACTCTGTAGTAAACACTCTTTCAAATAGTTTGCTAGAGACTCTAAAAGTAACTATTTAATACTGTTTTGAGACCTCAAAAAAGGCTCTCAATATGATTTTTGCATGCATGGCCATTTTGTTTTGCTCAATCTGGTAAATGTCAGTATTCTTACACTGTAATCTCAATCTTGTATCCCATGCAACATGAACAGCTCTGTGGAGGCCACAGGATTGTCCACTTCCACTCTGGTCCCTGCCCTTACTAACTGTGGGTTTTAAGAAAGTCAACACCTGCTCAGAGATCTTCCCACAGATTATTCTCATTTAAATTTCTTTTGTCTTATTTTCAGAGATGTAACAGGCTCTTAAGATATCAACTAACATATTCCCTAAATGGAATGATAGGTAGATAGCTAAAGAGAGCAAATACTAGGTAACTCACAAATGCCAGGACAGTGGGCAAGGAGCGCTGAGCGGAAGCAGCAAACGCAGTAAGAAAATAAGTTCTTTGAGAATTAAAACGAAAATGTATGTGTATCCTATTATATAATTATTTAAATTTTAATATATATATTTGTTATAAATAATAAGAGGTTTAATGAGATCTTCATGCACACATAGTATGTTTCTTATCACATTCCCCCCACTGCCCGTTCAGCAGCAGTCCCACTGGTGCGGAACTGTGTGGCTGACAGTTAGCACACTGGCTCCACAGTTCCGCAGGGACGCGCGGGTCTTCACTAGCGGAGGGAGTTACAGCATTTGTGAAGAAGGGCTTTGTTCAGTGCGTGTTGAAGCTGATTAAGTGAGAGCTGCAGGATTAGCCATGACAACTAGGAAGCTTTAAGTTACTCATCACAAAACGCATGCCCTCACACTCCCTGGCCCTGTGTAGAAACCACTGCTGCTAGGTTTCCTCCCTTCAGCTTGACGTGTCTGTGAGGGTTTTGTCTACACTTTTGAAATAGTAGCTCAGAATTATTTTAAATTCTGTTTTAAATCAAGGAGTATTACCGGACAGATTTTTTTCTTCTCAATTTAATTTGTTTTTAGTTTACAATAATATACTAATATAAAAATGAGTAAAGTATAACCAGTAAGACTCAGCATAGTAAACTCTATGTCCCCGTGTCACACACCCCAGCAGAAGAGAACTGAAGACTGCAGGTAGCAGTCCGTCTCAGGTCGCGAGCCCTTAGCAGACGGCTCGAGGAACCCGATGCTCACACCTTGTTTTCAACAAAACTGAAAATATCACACACTGCCATTACTTCAAGATATGCAAGACTGATCTTCAAAATCTGCACTCAACTTCACTAAGAGAAATAATAACAAATACAGGTCCTTGGAGGAAGGCGCGTGTGTATATGGCACTGTGAAAACACTACCACTAAAGCTGTGTAAGAAAACCACATGTTTTAGAATTTCTGTGTTTAAGTTAGCAGTACCCAGAGACGATGAAAGCCAGTTACTAAAAGATTTACTGCTTGGTTAAAATACAGTTTACAATTCAAAGGCATTTTAAAATCTCTGTGCTGTTATGAAGCTTTATGGAGTTTACAATGGAGATGAAAACAGAAATAAAAAGATCTGACAAACAGAAAATGCCGAAGATGTTTCCAGCATCACCAGTACAAAGCTCCCTCCCTCCGTTACGTTCTACCTTATTTCAACAGAACTGTCTTAGCTCCGGAACAGACAAATATGCTCCCCAGGGGCCTGTTCAAAATGTAAATGTTTTAACATGCAAATGTTTGTGGGACGAAGATGAACAGTTTTTGTTTTATATATATTTTAAGTACATGGATGTTTTGCCTGCATATGTTTCGGGGCCATGTGTCTGATGCCCTCCAAAGCCAGAAGAGGGCACTGGAGTCCCTGAAACTAGCGTTACAGACAGTGCTGAGCCACCTGGATACTGAGACTTGAACATGGGTCTCCTGGGGAGCAGCCAGTGCTCGCTCCTCACTGCCGAGCCCTCTCTCCAGCCTCCTGTAATAGAGAGCTTTAAAACCTCAAGTGTAAACCCACATGGGCAGCGATGATCCGAGGGAAAAGGTCCCCACAGACTTAGGGAGCAGCATTACTGGAGGTGTGGCCTTGTTTGGAGGAAGTGTGTCACTAGGGGTGGGCTTTGAGGTTTTCAGACACCAGGCCCAGGGTCACTTGCTTTCTTGCTGCCCGGGATCCAGATGTAGAACTCTCAGCTTCTCCAGTTCCATATTCACCTATGCCTCACCATGCTTCCCGCCATGATGATATTCCACTAAACCTCTCCATTGTAAACCAACCCCAACTAAGTGTTTCCTGTATAAGACTTGCCATAGGCATGGAGTCTCTTCACAGCAATAAAAGTAACACAGGCGGATATTTTTAATCACTACTCTTAAAAGCTAAGATACTGTCTGGCTTGTCGTACATGTTCAATAGATACTTATTAACAATTTGACAAGAATCTTTCATTTGAATAATGAATACAGACTGTATTATAACATTATAAAGAGTTGCTAAGATGCAAAATGGGTAAAGAACATTTGCCCACAGTCTAAATAATTGAGTTTGATTGCTGGGACCCATAGTGGTCACACACAAGCACACGCATACACTGCCCCCATCAAACAAGCAAATAAGTAAATAAAATCTACAAAGATTTCAAAACATTTGTATATAACTTTAACATTATTAGCCTCAACTCTTACCTATCAAATATTTTCCTTTTCCATCTATGCCTAACCAGAGGCCTCTTTAAGATTCTTGTAAACTGCAGAGTGAGGCCCTTAGAGTGAGTCATAGGTTTTCACCTTTATTACTTCTGGGACTGTATGATACTTCCCAGGTCTGAAACTTATTCAAATGTTTAACTATAACTATAGAAAGAAAACGAGCCTACTGAAATAGACTGATAGAGGAAAGAATATTAAAATAAAATTTATTAAAATTATTATAGAAATTATCACAAAAAACTGATATAATTCTAGATTTTTCATAATTTTCTTACATCCTTTGAAATGTGTTTTCTAGTTCTCTGTTCAGTACTGTTTCATATCATTCCTAAACTTTTCTTTTCAAAGTCAGAGGTTTCATATAATAAACTGTAGTATGCTTCTCAAATTTTATATCAAAAGAGTGAATTTATTTTAAAATTATATTCTAAAGACTTCAGAGCTGGAATATTGGCTGAAAAAATGTTTATTGGGAAAGCCCCAGTGCTTGATAAACTAATACTGCAGCTTAAGTTACTCCAAGATCAGGAAAGTGAATTCATAGCATCTTACCAAGATACTTGTCATTATGATTTAGCTGTCCTTTGCAGAAAGAAGATTTAAAAGCCATTAACTTAATCTTGACATGGCGATACATGCCTTTAATTCCAGCACACCAATCGCGGTGAGTTCAAGGCCAGCCAAGTCTACAGATTGAGTTCCGGCACAGTAGGATACCCAGAGCTACAAAGAGAAACCTTGTCTCAAAAATCAAAACAAAGCAAAAGAGGCTTTGACTTACTGTTAAGTTTCGATCCCAGATCTGTATGCTTCCATTCTGGCAGGCAGCTGCCACAAGGTTCCCGTCTCTACTGTATGTACACGTGGTGGGAATGACCTTTTTACCCTGCATTGTCCGAGGTTTAAAAACACTTTTTTGCTTCTTTGGATTTTCAACCTCCCAGAGCCTCACAGTCCTAAAAAAAGGAAGCATATAATTTATCGACAATAGCTTGAAGAATCAGGCCCATAAACACTACTTTGTCTTTTACGGACTTTTTATACATTATAAGAGTCTTATTTATTAATATTCATAGAAATAAAGTATAGAATTTGAATGATGTCATCAAATTGAAAGGCAAATGGCAGATTCCACTCCAGTCTGTCAAATTACTTATAGTCAATGCACTGCTATAATGTAATGGATTCCAAGCTCTTCTGTGAATCTTGATAAGGAAGCGATCAGGCATAAGCCTCCTATTTAATGCACAGTAATTTATAAATTTACAAGTGTCAGTGAGCTCCTCTATAGTAGATACTAGAAAATGCACCAAATAAGTAAACAAAACAAAAATAAAAAACAAACAAACAAAACCCATCATGTTCCACACCAGGGCCCAGACAAAACCTTGGAGTGAGGCAGAGCTCTCTGACTCCAAGTTTTCAGAGAGCAACAAGTCGCAGCAGCCCAGGCCTGGGGCAGGGGCATGGTAAACTGCCACGGAGGAGATTACAAAGTCATTAGATGCAGGGAAACAAAGATGAGGTCAACACTTCCTGGTAAAAGCTATGCAGCCAAAAAGGGCACACTCAAATTCAGGGAGAACAAAATCTAATAGTTTACGGCCGATGAAAATACAGTTAAAAACAACCTGAAACCAAGGCCTTTGAAATAGATAAGCCTGAGAGGCTTGATTGCGATCCGATATGTGATACAAGATATGTTAAGGAAAGTTCTTAAAAGTTAAATTAAAAAACAAATACACACACACACACACACACACACACACCTGAAGGCAAATATAAAAGACATTTGAAAAACTATTTAAATCCCCTTAAAAATTATATGGCTATTAAATTAAAATAATATTCTGAGGCTTTAATGCGTGTTCAAATAAAACATACAACAGTAATAGCACAAAAGTTGCAAAGAAGAATGGAAGAGAGATTGAAAAGTTAAAGATGTTGTTCATAAATCCCACCACAATCACTAACATTTATACAAAACATATGTGACTATGGAGATAAAATGATATAAATGTTACTTCTATTAGAACTGAGTAAAGACAGTGAGAATAATGAGACCAACATAAAACCAGAGTGCAGATGGTATGGGCATGCACATCATAAGTGAAAGGCACCCTCTCTGGAGCTTGACAATGCTAAAATGCCAGTCAGTCTTTAGGAACAAATTTACAAAAGCAAACTAGACAGACATATGTGGGGCTACAGCCTGCTGCACTGCATAGCAGTGAGCGGTTCTTGATTTATGTAAACCTTATTCTCAGGACAGAACCCCAGAAATGAACTTGGGGGACAAGCTGTATCTTCTTGTCCTTCTTCCCAAAGTAGCCACACTGGTCATTCTGCCTTTAGAGTATATAAACAAATAAGGAATTAAATTTGACAATTTAGGTAAAGTGAACAATTTTTTCAGAAATAGGATAATAATGAAAACTCACTCAAAATCAAAACTTCACTATTATTCATAAATATTAATTCAATATATGTATACTGATATATAATATATAATATATGATATATGATATATAATATATATGTAAAAAACAGGGTGTGTAATATAAAACCTTCTCACTAGCTGGGTGCAGTGACTCATGCCTATAATCCCAGCACTTAGAAGCTGAAGTAGAAGGCCTGCCATGAGTTCAAAACCAACCTGGGCTAAAAAGTTAGATCTAGGTCAGTGTGAGCAAAAGTGACACTATGCTGCCAAAGGGGGGGAAAAAAAAAAACAATGAGAAAACTCAAGACGACTTTGCTGTTGAAACCTCTCTAACAATTAAGGATAAAATACAAGTTATGATCTTTAATCTAAAGGTCCAGAATCTACAACACTATGAAATTTTAAAAAAAAAAATGAAGTATATTTCTTCCAACAATTGCTTAAAATAATCAAAACTCGGTTATTAGACTTGTCAAATCAGTATGTCATCATATTTTATAAATGTACTAGCTAAAAGTAATGGTATACACTGCAGTCCCAGCATTCTTAAGGCAGAGGCAGCGTGACTGCAGGTCAGAAGCCAGCCGGAATTATGTACTAAGACCCTGAAAGAGAAGGGGGGAGGGAAGGAATGAGGAAGGGAGAGAGGAATGAAAGAGGGAGGGAGGGGGGGGGAGAGGAGGGAGGGAGGGGAGGACAGGGAGGAGGGACAGGGGAGGAGGGACAGGGAGGGAGGGGAGGAGGGACAGGAAGAGGGAGAGGGAGGGGAGGGAGAGGAGAGGGAGAGGGAGGGAGAGGGAGGGAGAGGGAGAGGGAGAGAAGAGGCGTCATACTGCCTAATGTATGCTCAAACAGGGTTTGGAAAAAAAAAATCTCAGAAAAACCAGAAGGGCACAATGGGACTGCAGCATTCAAACCAGTCTGCGGGGGAGTAAGGAGCCCCATGTTATAAGGCACCCCAGCAGTCAGCCAGATGCCCTCAACACTGTGACAGAAACTCCTGGGTGTGCTCTTCAATGTCTGCTGATCAGTTTAACCCTGTATTTTCCAGACTCACACGCAGTCAGTAACTTTGACCAATGGAGTATAAATGAGAGCATTTCAAGGACGCCTCTGAGGTTACAGCTCCTTCTTCATGTTCTTTACACTTCAGTCTGGCAGTTATCTGAATATGAAATCCACGTGTACTATGCATTATGGATTTAATTTACAGTTCCAAACTGCCTTATGATTCGGAGGACTGGTCCACACGCCGTTTCTCCTCTTCAGTGAAGGAACTGTTCAAATGTTTGCCTACATTCAATATTAAGTAGTTCGTTTTCATTTTACTAGATGCTGACAGCTCTTTATTCTAGATACAAATTTTGTTTCTTTCGTTGGTTGGTTGGTTTGGAAGGAGTGGCAGGAAGGGAGGGTGGGGACACAAACCAGAGCCTTGCACATGCTAGACAAATATACTGAGTTAATAATTTTCAGCTTTGGGTCTAATTCCTTGATGAAAAGTGTATTTGTAAAATAGCAAATTTTATCCAAGTATATTATCATGACCTTTGCATTTTGAAAAAGTGTTTCAATAACAGATTAAAAATGTTGGTGGGCTGGAGAAACAGCTCAACAGTAAATCACACCTGCATAAGTGTTTAAGTCCTTTGCAAGAGGACCCAGGTTCAGTTCTCAGTACCTACACAGCAGCTAAGAACCTCTGTCATCCAGTTCCAAGGAATCTGATGACTTCTGACACCACAGACTATAACTACGGCATCGTACACAAACATTCATACAGACAAAGCACAGAGACGCTTAAATGTGAACAAGTCTCCCAAAATTCTTTGAGACGAGGCCTCAAACATCTCAGAAGGCCTGGAACGTCTGGTCCTCCGGCCTCCGCCTCCTATGTGCTTGTATTGTAAGTGTGTGCTAACACGTCTGGTCTGCATGGCATACTAGCTGTGACATACTAGACCAGCAAGCTACCAACTATGCTAAATCACCTCCTTAAATTTTTATACAGTTTAATTAGTAGTAACTGGGGGCCACATACCTAAAAACTTCTTACCTAACCAAAAATAATAGAAATCCCCTTTATTTCTTCTCTAAGTTTTATAGTTTTAAATTTCATGACTAGATCTATCATCTATTTCAACTGAGGATCAGGCTAACCTTTTTGTACATGGATGTCCACTGTGACAGCATCGTTTGTATTGGGTATTATAAAGCCTTCCCCTTACTGAACTGCATTGTCTACTTGTTCCTTGTCTCTGTTAACGGTTTCCCATAATTAACAATCACAAAGAATTGAGAAACACTACATGTGTTTTTATTTTTCTGGCCCCAGCTCTGCAGTGGTGAAGATAAATTGCAATAGTCAACTTCTCTTTGTAACTGAGCATCCCCAATGACAGATGGTACTTGAGACTTACGGTGTGAAAGACCCCACACAAGCATAAAGAACCATCATGTGGCTTGTTTAAACCTCAACTTGTCTAAAACTGGGATAATGATAGCAACATTGAGGGGCTGTGAAGACAAAATGAGATTGGAGAGGTAAACACATCTAGGACAATACTTGGAACATAATAGGTACTCAATAAATACTTGCTCCTTTCTGCATTTCCCCTTAGATCATAAATTAAAAAACAAAGCTAATAAATCTAACAAATAAGTATTTCCATTTATTTTAGTTTTTAATAGGTTGGCTACTTATCAAAATAATGAGAATATAGAAGCTAATTCACTTAGAACATAGATGTGTGAAATACAAGTTCATACAACATCTGATAGTGACTAATCACACTATGGTTTTATGGCCCTGGTTCTCTGAACGTATGCCTAAAAAATAGATGGTAAAGCGCTGGGCCATTAGGCACCTGTCAGAACATTACATGTTGAAGAACACTTACTTTGAAACTTGGAGTGAGATCTAGTCTTGTAAAATTAAAACTGTGTTTCATAAGAAAGATTTAAAAATAGAAGAGGGCCTTTCTGGACATAAAATGAAAACATCCAGAAGACAAGAAAAAGACACAGGTGGGGTCATTACATTGCCCCAGGCACAAATGCTTTCTGTCTTAGAACTCTGGATTGTGTCCAGATACAAGTTCTAAACTTTCTGGCATCTGCTACATAAATGCATTGCAGCACTTGGCACGACTCAGGGGAAGCATTAATTTTGCATGGAAATCACTTAGATCTTGGTTTAATTTTTCTCGAAATACTACACAAGGAACTCAACTGATACAAGAGTCTGAAACATATGTACTCTCTTGGTAGAAAAAAATAAGGCCTTCTTTTTAAAAAGTAAGAAGGTATTCAAGTTCCACAGAAATGAGAGCAGTGTCCTAACGTCTATGTGAACACAATAACCTTTATGACTACACCCTGGACATGACACTCATACTCATATACTTAGAAACTCCAGTGAGGAGAGAGACGATGGTCCCTTTTCTCTCTCCCAGTCTCTGCGGCCACTCCAGCATATGTACTCAGATCTGAAGATCTGGAGCTAGACACGTCCACTGAGAGAGAACACAGGACGTCTGCCACTCTGGCTCTGGGGTCTAGGTTTCACTCAATACCTTTTCTAGGTCTCCCCATCCACTGCAAAGTTCATAATGTCATTTTTCATCACAGCTGAACATTATTCCACAGTGTACATGTACATTTTCCCTGTCTGTTCATCGTCATTGGCTGAAGGACGACTTGGTTGTTTCCACTTCCCAGCTGTTGTGAACAGAGCTGCAATAAACATGGCTGAGCCACTATCCGTGGCCTAGGGTGCCGAGTCCTTCCCTTCCGGCTCACGCAAAGGAGTGTTATGGGTGGGTCATAGGTACATTTACTTTAGACTTTTGGGAACTGTCCAACGCTGACTTCCAGAGAGGCTGAATTGGACTGCAGTCCCACCAACAGTAAAATGCTTTAAGTGACATTTTTCCAACTGGGCTAATAATGCTTCCTCCAAGAGTCAATGACCATCTCACAAAAACTTCCATCCCATGTACGAGAAGCCCTCCTTTGAGTTGTTGGTCAGAGTTGTCCCGGAGACTTCCAAAATATTATAGGCTATTGTTATTCCCCTTGGCTGCCCCCAAGAGGCGGAAGGTCACTCTTACACTCTTAATTGACAAAGACACCATGTACTTCAGAAACAGAGCCCAGAGTCCCTGTGCTGGAACCAACCTAAAAGCACCATGCAAGTATCCAAAAGAAGGAAACAGGCAAGCAATAGTGCTATCCAGCTACAATATCTATGATCCACAAGAAACACACGACCAACAACCCTAAGGATAGAGTAGTGGCACACCTACCTTAGTGGGAACCAATAGCTCTCTGATCAGACTTAGGACCTGCTTGACAAGAAATAATCCTAATTGGCACCGAGAACCTAGACATCCTACCCAAGGCTAATGAAGTCACGGGCTCTTAGACGAGAATTTACAACCACCACTTTACTAGACCAGCATAATCCTTAATTACCTTCTAGATATTTATTTTTACACCTATGAATAAATTAGTTCTCACCACTCATCAAGGAGACTTCTCTCTGCAACATATAGAAAACATTACAGAAAACCACAAACAATCAAAATTCAGAGTTCTGGAGCCCAGGACCAATGGATATATCTACAATACAACTTCAACTCCTGAGACTAAAGGAGAACATCAGAGACACATACAAAATCTCACCAACGTGACTGCCTAAGCATGACCTGAGCAAAGGTAACAACAGTAGACATGCGAAAGTGGCAGAGAAGGCCATGAGGCCTGAACCCTACGCAAAGAACTACGGACAATTAAGGAATGCTGAGAGCAGGAGAAACAGTCTTCCCCAGGGAAGATCTTACCAACTGGTTGTCCAATATCAAACAGTCAGACCTGAGAGCATCCATACAGGAAGCACTGTACAGATTAAGCAGGTTGTAATCATATATTTAACATGTAATAATGTACATTTATGTATGTAACTACATTCATGAAAAAAGAGGTCATGAATTTGAAAGTGAGCAAAAAGAGGTATATGGGAGGGCTTAAAGGGAGATATTATAATGATATTATAATCTCACAATTTTTGCTAATGTTATGAATTATAAATTTCTAAGGTGCAAGATATTTGGCATGTGACCCTTGCAAAAGGGTCATTTGACTCCAAAGGGGTCATGACCTACAAGCTGAGGACTGCTGTTCTAGAGAAAGGAGTACAGTTAAGAGTTAATTTTATGTCAACAAACAGCAAACAGTGGGCCTTGCAAGAGGCACATCTTGGTGGAGTCCTTGGGGAAGAAACAGCAACAAGGATAATAAACTAGTGGAAAGACAAACACAAAGTCTCTGTTGTCCATGCAGACAGGCAAGAGACAGCACTGTGAAGAAAACCAAAGGTCAGAGTTTTTACTTAGCTTCACTTTTTGAGGGAGGGTCCCTCAGGTTGACTTCGAACCCACTATGTACCTGAGGAAAACTTTAAAATCATGGTACTTATGCCTCTATCTCCCGGATGTTGGGATTACAGATGTATGTTATGGCTCCTGGAGGAAGTTTTTAGGTAGAAGGTATGATTAGCAGCATCAGACCCCAGAGACAATGAAGAAAATAAAGCCTGAAAGGTCCTCACATGATCAAACTGACAGACAAGTCACCATAGATGACTTCAGCGAGAGCAATTCTGGACAATGACAAGGGTCTGAAGGGTGAACCACAGGAATCAGAATGTCACTATTCCCCAGGCCTAATTTAATAGCACTCTGGATTGGGACTGGGAAGCAATATGGGAGAGACAACAGGTGAAAGCCGTTCCCAGCCAGAACAGAAGGCAGCTATTGCAGCTCTCCTGTCCCTCCTGTCCTGGAGGCTAAGACAGATCACCTAAGCTATGAAGCAAGATGTCTCAAGCAAACACAAATCATCTGGCTAAGAGACAGGGCAGAAAGGGAAGCTACAGAGAGGATGCAGCATTCAGTTTGAGTCCTAAACAATAACTACGGTTGGGAGGTAGGTTTGAGGGGTTTGGCAGAAAAAAAGTCAGGAGCCAAAGCTTAAAATAAATACAGTGGAAATGTGCGTCTCTGAGTGAGGCTGCACTTGTGGTTTTGTACACGGGTATGTATGATTGTGCTGTGCCTACAGTACAGGGTACTTACATATCTGAATGTGAAGGTTTCTAAGGGGGCTTCATTGGGAAAGACCCTGGAGGCAGAGTAGCAAGTTTGTATAGTATTCTAAACCTTAGGAAAGAGTGATGGCAAGACTGCTTGCTGGGTAAAGGTGTTTGCTCCCAAGAGCAACAGCCTGAGTTTGATTCCCGGAATCCACTTGGGAGGGAAGAACTGACTCTCATGAGTTGTCCTTTGACCTCCACATGCATGCTGTGGCATGCGTGACTCCCAGGCTGAGTAAACAATAGTAAATACTGTCTAAGAAGACAGTAGAGATGGCAACAGCATAAGCTACAATGCACCCTTCATGGCTGCTGGCCTCAGGCTCTAGTAATAAGCCTTGGTCTATGGCTAGAGTATTGAGCCAAGGTAAATAATACAGTGTCCCAGAAAAATGTGAGAATGATGCTAGTGGTCACATTAAGTGGAGAACTTAAGACAAGAGAAAAAAATACTGCAAAGTAATTAAAATATTAAAGATCCGGTGCTTCAAATAGTACCTATTTCTGACTTACCAGAAATGAAAGTGAGTAGGCCTCAGAGCCCAAAAACAGAACTCTGCAATTCCCCAACTGCATCCCTAAGTACTCAACTGAACAATAGGGAACTCAAAGTGACTCCATGTGAGTCATAAGGCAAGCCAGTCAGTTCTGCTCCACTAATGACTTCCTCTTGTAACACCTTTTGAGCTAAGAAATCAAATGAAGGTTTAGACTAAAATGTGAGAGCTGATGTGGTATGTCTGTGATTACTGATGGCTTTTAGTAATAGAAAGGAAGTAACCTGACAAGAGCAAAACAGCACCGTGGGCAGAGGACAGAGATGATGGTGGCCAGCACAGGATAAAGGGAGTATGACAAATCCTACAGCAATGTGTCTTCACCCACTCCTAACTGCCAGGGCTCACCAGTAATGCTGGACCAACCTCCCCAGAACCACCAGGTGCCAACCGGCTGCCCAACGAGCTGTGAAATTTGAACATGATTACTGCTATTACTCTCATTTTTAAAGGCTTCTAAAACATAATATGTATACAAATTTTTCACTTAACCAACCAGATTTAAAGTAGCAGACTCCACATCTGCAAAACAGATTCTGAAGATAAAAATGCATTGCCAAAAAGTGATTCAGTGCAAATTTGAAAATGAGATAAATATTCGTCTCTCAAAAGGGAATAGTTTCTCCTGACTGAAGAACTAAACAATACTTAATCAAGTTGTAGAGTTAAGTAGTGAAGTCAGTGTTACTTTAAAAGTTTACACTAAAAATAGTGAGTCTTTTCAATATTTCTAACAAATTAATCCACAGCAAAACTTGCAGGATTTTTTCCTCAGGAGTCATGAAAAGTCAAAATGTGTTTGGTAGTAAATTCAAAATACCACGCTAACGGGCTGAATAGGCACTGAGTAGGAACTTAAGTTTGGGCTCACTGTCATGACAGCTGACATATACGTGCTTGGAGGGAAGCAGGTACAGTATGAGCACAAACCCATGTAGTGCTCTGTGCTGGTCTGAATGAAAATGGCCCCCACAGGCTCACGGGGAGTGGCATTATTAGGGGGTGTGGCCCTGTTGAAGAAAGTATGTCACTAGGGATAGGCTTTGAGGTTCCAAGTGCTCACCGCAGGCCCAGGTCTTGCTCCTCCTGCTGCCTGCAAATCTGAATGCAGAACTCTCAGTTCCCCAGCATCATGTCTGCCTGTGTGCCACCACGTTTCCCGCCAATATGACAATGGACTAAACCTCTGAACTGCAAGCCAGCTCCAAGTAAATATTTTTTCTTTATAAGAGTTGCTGTGGTCATGGTGCTTCCTTACAGAAATAGGACACTGACTAAAACACGGTCACAACACTCTGAAGAAGCTTCTGTTCATACCTCTATTTTGCAAAGGGAAATTGAGAAACAAAAAGGTTAATAACTACTGTACATTCATTTGAGTGGAATAGTTGAACTAACAGACCTGATGCCATGGTAGCATCCAGGATGTTGCGGCTTCTCCATCACTGAGCCCAATCCAGTTGATCCCAGTCTTTCTGTATGTCTGCGTGTTTGTCTTGTCTTCATTCTCTCCCCACCACAGTCAGGCCTAACCCCTGGAGCCACACAAGAACACGGTTCTTTGCTTCATCCTCTGACCACTTGGGGCCTTTATGATGTGCTGAGGAGTCTACTGTCTGCAGCATGACCACACAGTAAATGCTAAACAAATGTCAGGTCCACATTATATCACCATTACATCTCACCATTATGAGGAGAGAACCCTTTCCAGGTTGATATCAGAAAGAGACGTAATCTGCCTATGGTCACAATCAGCTTTAATGGAGCTAGGATTTGCTTATCTGTGATTGGTCATATTTGTTTATTGACTGTAGCTGGGTCTCAAGCGGCCTGAGCTGCATCCACAAGCTATGCAGATAAAGATCCTGCCTCTACCTCCTGACTACTGGGAATACAGATGTGCAGCAACATGCTGAGTGAATATGGCACCAGCACTGAATCCTAGATTCTGTGCAAGCTAAGCAAGCACTCTGCCAACTGAGTTATGTTCTCTAATATGTAAAGTATATATAGGAATGTCTAGGTGTATGATCATTGTGTAAACTTGGGTCAGATACTGCTAAGTGAACAGGACATTCATGAGGTACTTGCTAGATGCCATGACAAATAGTACCTACAGCTATTAGTTTCTAGGGACTAGAACTCTTTTGGTCTTCACCTATTCCTATAGCAAATTGGTCTAAATAAAGTGTACTTACATTCTCTAACAGAAATGAGAGGGCCAGAATGTAACCATTCAAATGACTGACCCATCCCTTAACTGACCAGCTAGATCACCAAACGTAATGTCAAACATCCTGGTCAGGCAACTGCTACTTTAATAATTTTTTGGCAGTTTTATCTGCTTTGCTCACTGCACTCCCCAGGAGTTAGCTAAGCTGTTTTGAGAGTCCCTGGGTCAGACTTTGCTTTACATTTTATTGAAAGAAAAAAAAGAGATATTTCCTCTGGGGTTGGAATTCTTACCCAAGAAGGTTACAAACATTTTGGTCACTAGCAAATTTAGAAGCTAACTGTCCAGTCCCAACTCCGTGTGTGTGTGTGTGTGTGTGTGTGTGTGTGTGTGTGTGTGTGTGTGTGTGTGTGTGAGAGAGAGAGAGAGAGAGAGAGAGAGAGAGAGAGAGAGCCACGATGAATGTGTGGGTATGAGAGGACAGTTTCCAAAGGCTGATATCCTCTCTAGCATGGAATCTCTGGATGAGCTCAGGTCACCAGGCTTTTGCCTGCAAAGTCTTTGACTCACTGAGCCATCTCACCAGTTCTCAAATTATTAGAAAGGGCAAATTACTGGAAAAGAAATAAGTAAACAAGTAAATCAATAGAAAAATAAATAGTGTTGGCTTTGAGGTCAGTATAACCTGGACTGGGGGCTGTTTTCCTAACTGATACTTACCACACAGGAAAAAAATGAAACACTTTCAAAAGTAGGATCTAGACTGGTTTAATCTCTCAAAAAATTGCTGAATCAAGAGTTAAGAACACAAATCGAAACCCTCATGGGTTTTTTTTTTTAAGGATTTGTTCTACTTTGTATCACGGTTGGGAGCGGGGACTGAATGCATGGGCACAGGTACTCTGGAGGCAGAAACTATGGGCGGTTGGAAACCATCCACCACGTGTGCTGGGAAATGAGCTCAGGTCCTGTGCCAGAGTGACATGGCTCTACACTGCTGAGCGTCTCCCCGCTCCAATCATGAGATCTTAATAGGAAAGTAATTAAACAATGGGGATGCTGTGACTGGCTGTTACTTCTAGGGGAGTGTTTATACTACAAAACTTCAGTAATGTCTAGAAGTCATAGAACTAAATGTCAAAAGGAAGTTACCCACAATAATGTGTTCCTCTGTATCGATTCTTGGGAGAAAGAGAAACGCCCTTTCCGTTTTGGACCCACCACATGGTAGGTAACATCCAGGCTGACTTACAGAACTCTATTTTCTGACCCAGAGGAATGGAGATGTGCCAGCGCTGCCGTGTGTTAAACAGATGGGAAACCAAAGGGGCTGAGCTGTTGGCCAAAGACAAAGGAAAACTTTGCAAACGCAGTCCGCTGAAGCTTTCCGTGGCTGCTTAGCCATCCAGCCTCCAAATAAACCATCTTAATTTGGTTCACATGTGAAGAGCAGAAAATTGAAAACAGGGAAGTGAAAGAATTAGGAGAATTTACTAAATAGATAGACTAACAAAAGAGTTCGTTGTTCTATGTTGATATCAGCAATGACTGAGTTTCTATGGACACTGTGACTCTGAACCCGAGAGATGCTGGGGTTGCTTTAGGCATGCAGTAGGTAAGAGATGTTTTTCCAAGACAAGCATGACCTCCAAAGAGTCTATAAGGTAGCACAAAATCCTGGTGGTTTTAAGTATATTTTCTGAAAATCCTAGAGAATTAAGAAAACACAGAAAAAAATTATGATGACAAAGCAAAGTGATTTTCTTTAAAAAAAAAAAAAAAAAAACACTCTACGATGGCTTTCTTCTCCCTGCCAAGTGGGACTCAGGCATCTTCCGCTTGTTGACCTTTGTGAGTTCTGTGGACTGTATCTTAAGTATTCTGTACTTGTTTGGTTTTTTTGTTTTGTTTTGTTTTGTTTTGTTTTTTGGCTAATATCCACTTATCAGTGAGAATATAATACCATGCATGTCATTTTGGGTCTGAGTTACCTCACTTGGGATGATATTTTCTAGTTCCATCCATTTGCCTGCAAAACTCAGGATGTCCTCGTTCTTAATAGCTGAGTAGTACTCCATTGTGTAAATGAGCCACATATTCTGTACTCATTCTTCTGTCGTGGGACATCTAGGTTGTTTCCAGCTTCTGGATATCACAAATATGGCCGCTATGAACATAGTGGAACTGTACCCCTGTGGGGCATCTTTAGGATATATTCCTAAGAGTGGTATTTCTGTGTCTTTAGGTAGGTCTATTTCCAATTTTCTGAGGAACCTCCAAATTGATTTCCAGGGTGGTTGCATCGATTTGCAATCCCACCAGCAATCGAGGCATGTTCTTCTTTCTCCACATCCACACCAACATGTGGTGCCACCTGAGGCTTTGATCTTAGCCATTCTGACTGTGTGAGGTGGATCTCAGGGTCGTTTGATTTGCATTTCTCTGATCACTAAGGACTTTGAACATTTCTTTAGGTGTTTCTCAGCCATTAGAGAGTCCTCTGTGGTGAAATCTCGGTTTAGTTCTATACCCCATATTTTGATTGGGTTGTTTGGTTTTTTTTGGTGGTAAGCTTCTTAAGTTCTTTATATATTTTGGATATTAGCCCTCTATCAGACGTAGGGTTAGTGAAGTTTTTTCCCAATCTGTAGGTTGCTGATTTGTCTTACTGACTATGTCCTTTGCCTTACAGAAGCTTTCCAGTTTCATGAGGTCCCATTTATCAATTCTTGACCTTAGAGCGTGAGCCATTGGAGTTCTGTTTAGGAAATCTCCCCCTGTGCCAATGAGTCCAAGGCTCTTTCCCACGTTCTCTTCTATTAGATTCAGTGTATCTAGTTTTGTGTTGAGGTTCTTGATCCATTTGACTTGAGCTTTGTGCATGATGACAAATATGGGTCTATTTTCATTTTTCTACATAGACAGCCAGTTAGACCAGCATCATTTATTGAAGATGCTTTCTTTTCCCATTGTATATTTTTGGCTTCTTTGTCAAAGATCAAGTGTGGTTTTATTTCTGGGTCTTCAATTCTATTCCATTGATCAACCTGTCTGTCTCTGTACCAATACCATGCAGTTTTATCACTGTTGCTCTGTAGTAGAGCTTGAGGACATGGGAGGGAGGGACAGGGAAGGGGAAAGGGATGGGGGTGGGGGGAGAGGGGAACATAATCTGGTATTGGGTCTGGGAAAAGGACTGAAGCCCTGAGGGCCAGCAGAAAGAATAAAAGCAGGTGACCTTGGGAGGAAGGAGGTTGGGAGGACCCTCTAGAATGTACCAGAGACCTGGGAAGTGAGAGACTCTTAGGACTCAAAGGGGGGGACCCTAGACGAAATGCCCTACAGTGGAGAGAGGGAACTTGTAGAACCCACCTCCAGCAGAAAGACAGGGCATCAAGTGAGGGATGGGGTTGCCATTCCACAGCCAAAGCTCTGACCCATAATTCTTCCTGTCTGAAAGAAATGCAGAGATGGAAATGGAGGAAAGCCTGAGAAAAAGAAGGTCCAGCAATAGGCCCAAAGTGGGTTCCAGCTTAAGGGGAAGTCCTAAGCCTGACACCATTCCTGAGGCTATGGCACATTCACAGAAAGGGACCTACCATGACTGCCCTCCAAAAGAGCCAACAAGCAGCTGAAAGAGTCAGATGCAGATATGTGCACCCAGTCAACGAACAGAAGCTGCTGACCCTTCTGGTTGAATTAGGGAAAAGGAGGAGACTAAGGAGGAGGGCAACCCTGTAGGAGGACCAGCAGCCTCAATTAACCTGGACCCCTGAGATCACTCAGATACTGGATCACCAACCAGGCAGCAAACACCAGCTGAGATGAGGCCTCCAACACATGTACAGCAGAGGACTCCTGGGTCTCTGTTCAGTCAGAGAAGATGCACCTAACCCTCAAGAGACTGGAGGCCCCAGGAAGTTCAGAGGTCTGGTGGGGTGGGTAGGGCCGGGGTTGGGGGTAAGTTGAGGGGGGAACAGGGAGGCAGTATGGGATGTGGAACTGTGGGGAGGGGGGTGGACCAGGAGGGGAATAAAATCTGGGGTGTAAAAGTAAATAAATATTCTATAAAATTGCAATTTCTCACTTGTCATAAAAGCTATTCTTTTATGTCTCTTACACACACACATGCACACACACCTGTGCATTATGACAAGTCTCATGAAAGCTGTAAAATGGTATCTTATCTAATTTTTCACAATAATAAAATAGATAAGTTAATTATATAGAAATCCAATTCCTTTCAGACTATATGCAAATGTCTCCTTTAAATGTTTAATTTTCCATACTTATTCATTGTTAAAATTGTATTTTGTGTTCTTTTTTTACTAGCCCAGAACTAAATACAAAAGCAAAACAAAACAAAACAAACAACAACAAAGAAAACCCAAACAATAACAAAACTACCACCCACCAAGGTTTCACCATGTATCCCTGACTGGCCTGGAACTCACTATTGCAGGTGTGCTTTGAACCCACAGAGGGCCACCTGCTTCCAATGCTTTTCTGTTTCTCTTCTTCCTGTCCTTCAGTTGGTCAGAAAGTATTTATACACTAACGGTATGCCAAATGCTGGCTAAGGGCTGAAAGTAAAACACTGAGCAAAGCAGCCACAAACCCACATCTTCTGAAGCTGCCAGTCGGAAGACATGTGATGATCCATTCGCCTGCTCCGTCATGACAGCACCTCTCCTAATGGTACACCCTCCAAGAACATAGTTTGGAACACACAGAATTGGATAGCAGCTTCTGGGCCAAAATCCTGCAGGAAAGCTGAACTCTCCAACACCTATTTAAATAAGAACACTATGTTGCAGAGCCTTTGATCAGGTTCAGGACCATGCCCTCTCAGGAAGCACTAGCTTCTCTGGTGCTCCATGTTCTGAGTGACTGCAGCTGCTTCTAGTTCAGGCACTACCTGCTGCAACTCTTAGTGTTCAGTGTACTGTCTGTGGACCTAGCTCATGCCTGAGACCAGGGCATGCCTGCAGTTGTAGGGTCAAACACTGATGCATTCTTTAGGAGGGTGAAGAGAAAGGGAAGCACAGGACACCAGGATGAAAGCAGTAGTGGAGAATGTGGTAGTCCCTATGGCGACCCATGGGGTATGCTGCTGGGACTCCCTTTAGGGCAATCTGCTACTTAGCTACATGAAGTGGTTAACTGACAACCTCATCTTGTAGGCTGTGGATCCACGTGGCCTTTGAGTCACGGTCATACTCTTCCCAGCCCACTGCTGAGTGCACTGTGTATAGTGTGATCTGGTCATCTCTATCATCGTAAGCATCTGCTAGTGAGCAACCTTTCCTCCCAGACACCCAGTTAGGTTATCAAAGAGTGTTAGATTAGTGTCGTGGTCTTAAGTTTGCCCTGTCCAATCCTGCTTCCCCTTCATGCCACACAAGTATCAGATCTTGACTGGAAGGCTTGACCAATACTAATTCCTCTGCCTATGTCTATGCCCAAGCAACCCCATCCCACTACTGGTGGTGATGGTGGTGGTGGTAGTGGTTGGTTGCATTTTTTTTTTCTATGACAGGGTTTCTCCGTGCAGTCCTGACTGTCCTGGAACTTACTCTGTAGCCCAGGCTGGCCTCAAACTCAGAGATAAAGGTGTGCATCACCACCAACCAGCTCCCACTACCTCCTATCAGCTTCATTCCATCTTTGCACCTTTAACCTGAAAGGCCACATTCAGAGCCGCAAAAGCATGCTTTCCAGGAAGTGGCCTGCTGCACTGGCGAGTCCTTAGAAATTAAGGAAGGAATGGAGAACGAACAGAGCAGTGAATTTGGCAAAAGGGGCATTGAGAATCCTGAAGATGGTACCTTCAGTGATGCAGCCTGAATTAAAGCTTAATTGGAATGGCTAGTGTGGTGGCTGACAGATGAGGAAAGGACAGAGATTAGAGACAACAAAGCTTTAGAGAGAGTGAACAACAGCAAAATGGCAGTAACTGAATGAGTATCAAGTGTGAAGTCCAAGAGTCTTCCGCTGCTTTCCAGGTAACCTTGACGGTCCTGAAACTCCATGGACAGCTCAAACTGGCCTCAAACTCCCAGAGATAAAGGTGTGCACTTGCCTGCCTCTGCCTCCTGGCACACACTACAACACAAGGCTGCTTCTTTTTGTGGGTGGTGTCATCCCTGGGCTGGTGGTCCTGGGTTCTATAAGAAAGCAGGCTGAGCAAGCCACGGGAAGCGAGTCAGTAAGCGGCACTCCCCAGTGGCAACTGCATCCAGGTTCTTGCCCTGCTGGAGCTCCTGCCCCACTGCTATAGATGATGAACTGTTAAGTAGAACTGTGAGCAAAATTTCCTCTCCGAGTTGCTTCGGTCATGTACTTCATCAGAGCAACAGTGATCCTCAATAAGACACAGGCTTACACAGCACACGTCTCCTACAGTCTTCAACTGTCTCATTTCAGGCCTAAGGGGAAGATTGCCTACTAGAGTTGGAATCTGGTCGTGCATATTAATGTTGCTCTCTTGACCTTCATATATAATTTTAGACATACTTCACTGACAGGCCATAATTCCTCAATCCAGCAATTTATTTATGGGGAGTTTCTGAGGCTGTTATCACTGGCTTATCCTTTTAGCTTTCACAGGAACTAGAGACTCTCATTTGATCTGGGTAGATCCTTGTTTCTGTTGTTTAAGACAATCATTAAATTACACAAGCCAGATGCCAACATCTCTTTGTCTTTTCTTTTTCACCACACAGATCCTTCTTGATATAATTCTGAATATTTTTATATGGTAATATACATAAAATAAAAATGTTATAAAAGCATAGAAAAAGAACTGCATTAGTTTAAGTACATTTAAACCATCAGTCACGAAGGAAGAACAACACCAACTTTCAAAGTCACCGTCCAGAGTATAAAGTACGTCTTCTTCATTCAACATGGTGAGGGCTTCATGCTAAATCAAATGTAACCAATGTAACTAGTACACCCAGCCAAATTCTTATATGTGTGTATATGTACATATGTGTGTATGTACATATGCATGAGTATGCAAAGGTCAAAGATTTGGCTTTTTTTATTTGTTGTTTTTTGTTTTTCAGACAAGGTTCTCAAGGGCCTGAGGACCATTTAAATAATAGGCTGCACGGCGGGACAGTCTCCCCAGAGCTTTCCAAAGCATGTACAACCATACCTGGCTTTAATCATTGTAGGGACTGAACTAGGATCTTAGTGATCGCAAGGCAAGGACTTTACTGACAGCTACATTCCAGCCCTCCCTTACTTTTAAGAACAACTTTCTTCAGATGTGAATCCACTGAAAACCTCATTGTTCCACTTGTTGTGGTTTTAGTGGACTTACCCCAAATGGTTATATGACCTTGATTCTTTAGCAATTATCAAATCTATTCCTAACCTCCTGGCAAGAGCTTCTTTGACTTTAATATTCTAGCAACTCTCTGAAGGATTATTTCTGATCCAGATTTCTGATTCCAGAGACTTACTAGTGAGGAAAAAAACTAGTCTATTCATAGCCAATGACAAAAAAACTACCTATCTTCCCCCATTTTTAAGTGTTATGTAATAATATATATTTGGAACAGGGTATAAAATGTATAATGAAGGATATTAGAGAAAGAAGAATAGACTAAAGTTCAAACAATATGTAGCTTAATTTACATATTTTGGGTTTTAAATGATTTTAATATGAATTTGAAAAGTCTCAGATTATGTCCAAAATCAAACATTCAAATCTATAACCATTTATTGAGTACTACTTACAGTGAATTCTATAGAATATTAAAACTTTTTTAAAAGGTCTGTGATACAAGGTGCTAGTCCTAAAAAATTGAAGTCCTGCCTGACGAATTCAAGGATTAACCTTGTTGTCAGAGTACACAGATGTGTCCCAAATCAACTATGAGAATCTTATAAACATTGCTAGAGCTGTGAAAACTAGGCAAGGAAGTGATCCTGCTGGGAAACGTTCTCACAGGGATGAGATATTTGACAAACATCTTGAAAAATGAGGAGTCCAAAAGGAAGAAAATTAGGTAAAAGATACTCTAAGTAGAAAAAATAAGGCCTTACAAAGGGTATGTATGTGTTTCTCAACCAAAAGATATTATTTTCCTTGATGTCAGAGAAGTTTTTGACCCTTATGCATATTAACACACTGTCTTGAGTTTCATGACACTTTTATTTATTAGCATATATTAGCATACATTATAGAAAGTAATGACCATTTGTGACATTTTATATCTGCATATAATTCACTTTACTTTTATTTGCCCATAACTGCTCCTCTTACCCTTTCTGCCAACTTTACCAGCAGTTTCTTCTCTTCCCTGCTGACCCCAGGTAGAACCCAGAATACTGTAACACTGTATGCCCACACGTTGTTAGCATTCTGTCTAAGCTCTGCCCCACAGTTATCTGGCAACAGCCAGGTATGCCTGGCACTATAAAAGGGGCTGCTTGCCTCCTCCTCACTCTCTTGCTCTCTTACCATTATCTCCCCCTTGTCCCTTCTTTCCCCATTCCCCTCACCCCTTCATGGGTGGCCTCTACCCCACCCCCAGCCCCTACAAGCTTCTTAACTCCCCTCCCCATTCCCTGAATAAACTCTACTATGTATGTCCCTCAGGGAGAAGGGATGTCACAGCATGGGCCTGCAGAGGCACCCCCTTCCCCCATACCTCACCACACCTCCTAGAACATACCCCCCACCCCTTTATCTTCTTATAAACACATCACACATCTTCCCTGCCAATCCTGGGTACAACCTGGGATACTGTAACACAGCATGGCTCTTCACTTTCGTACTCTTCTTTGTCTCTTAAGCATTGTCTTTGTGTCAGAGTAACCTCTGGTCCTTTCTTCACAAGGGAAAGCTTTCTGCCTGGTTGATTTCGACCCCTTCCCATGGATCCATGAATCTTGAACCTGTCTTCTATAACAGGTTTTCTTAACCTTTAGAGTCCTAAATGCTAGCAGGCCCCTAGACACTAACAAATTTTACATATACTTCCAATTCAACACTTGGAAATTTCCTCACAAACATCACTTCCTGCTGTGATTCACACTTGCTTTGCAGCACCATTAAGATACTCATAGTGTTAACTCAAATACAGGAAGGAGTTAAATGAAACTCAGGGTACTATAAGCAAGAAGTGTACTCTAAAATGTCCCACACAGCAAGTGTTGAAGATGTACCTTGGATAACTTGCCTTATTGTAAATTTTACTGACTTGAGAGAACACTGTTCATATATTGCATGATACTCTGCTTGGACACACTGGGTGCTATGAACAAGGCTTGAAAGTTTAATAGGCTAGTCCACTGCAAAACTTGTAAATGGTTCCCTTAGATAAACAAAGGATAGACCAAAGTTAGATCTTTATAATATGCAGGGGGAAGTATTTCTACAGTTCAGGAAAAGGATTGGCCCATGGCATCATTCCCCAAACAGGTGCCACACAGGTATGGCTCTCTAGTCTAGAGGACTCACTGGATCATTCCCTAACACTGTATCCCAAGCAGGTAGCTGGGTGGCAGATGAGACAGATAAGGCATCCTCCGATGGATACATGTAGCTTGGCAACCCACTAGAATTAAAATTAGCCGGAAATGGAAAAGAAGTTTATGGCGGTAAACTGTCATTAGTAAAGCATTTTTCTGCGACCACAAAAACTGCTGGGCTTGAATAGGTAAACAGAAACCAGACCAAATTACAGAGCAGCTTAAAAGCTGCAGATCTTCACATCCAAGTGATATTACTGGGTGCACTTGATCCTTGGACTATGTGGCCTACTTTTGCTGGATGACCCTCTAATTTCTGAAAAGTGCTACAGGATCCTTCTGACAACGGCCTCTCCTAACTCCAGCATGGGAACTCTCAGCATTTCCGATGTGGATTTTAGAGACAAAGATAGAACACTGAGATCTGCCAAGGCTGAAAAGGATATCACTTTCAAAGGTTAAAAAAAAATCCCCCTCCCTGTTTATTCTGATGACTACCCAATTACACAAGTCAGGCATGATAACAGGGCAGCGAAACCAGTCTTCCACAGGGACAGACAAACCTGCCTGTTCATACAGTGAAAAAGTGTGAAGCACTGAAATAAAGCGCATCCTTCAGAGGTTTCTCGTGGAGTGAGTAACCTAGCATTAAAAAAAAAAAAAAATCAGCATAAAACAAAAAATTCCAAACCTGATTATAGTGTTATCATCTTGTGTCAAAATCTATTTTGTCATTTTTTAAAGTAGCATGGCTTTTCGTTTTCTCATTTTACATAAAAGCGTCAAGTTATGCAATCAATTTATTCTTAAATTCTGTAGGCAGAAGAAGATTTTGTAAAGTGAAACCCATTCTTCCTCTGAGAGCTATTATAACATCCAGCATGTGTGTCTATATATAAGCATGCTCCTGAGACCATGGATTTAGGTTATATTTTTGTATGCCACAATAAAGTTGCAGTGTGATGACCACACTAACTCCTCATTCTCCACCTGCCCCGTCTGCCCAGGCTCTGAGCATCTGTTCTCAATGGCCAGCAGTGCTAGTGTTTAGCCTTCCTGATTGTCCCCAGTTCAAAAGCAATATTTTGATTTTTAAATCCACAGAAGAAACCTAGGGCATTAATTCTGGAGTGGAATCTTTTCAACCTGTGGGTTTACCTACTACTACCTTAGCTGTTGATGTCTGTCTGTCCTGCTATTGCTACTACAAAGGTAGCAACCCCAGCCATTTGAAATAGTTACAACATAATTACTATAATTAACATTTGGAACCCTACATTGCATCATCACTGTCAAAAAGGAGCCTGGACTCCTTAGAGTGAGGCTTCTTGAGCTGTTTTTCTCCTAGAATTGTTTCACAACATGCTCTTCACTACATGTGTGAACTTTATACAACGGCGGTCTTACCATGCTTCTGACAGTTCTTTATTATTATAGTTGTGTGCGTGTGCATGTGTGCGCGCACACGTGTGTGAGTGTGTGCGTGCGTGTGTGTGTGTAAGTGCAGAAGCACACATATGGAGGTCATAGGACAACTTGTAGTAGATGTTTGGAGATGTTTCTCTCTTCCCATCATGCGGGTCCCAGGGGATTGGACTTAGGTTGTCAAGTCTGGTGGCAAGCACCCAGAGGAAGTGTGATGGTTCTCACCTGAGCTAATGCCAGGAGAACTATAAGCAGACTTCTATGCTAAGAATCCTCTACTCCAAACTGAAGAGATAGATCAGTGGTTACAACAGTTGCTGTTCATCCAGGGCTGGAATTCAGGTCCCAGCACGCATGTCAGAGAGCATAGCTGCTGTAACTCTAGCTCCAGGGATCCAAAGCCCTCTTCTGGCCTTCACAGGCACTTGCACACACATGGTCTACACACATACATACATACAAATTAAATCTTAAAAAAAAAAACTCCATCCTATTGCCAAGGTCAAGAATAATTACTTTAGCTGTCTCTCTCAATTCTTGGATTAAACTAGGCAAAACTAGACTAAAATTCAAAAGATGTCCAAAAGTGGGTAGCAATTGCCAAAGGTTGAAACAAGGAGGAAATAGGAAGTGACCCTGGTAGATGGCATTATGAAGACGATGCAACTGATCTAAAACTTAGATGGCTACACAACTTGGAGTATGTGAGAAGCCACTGAGCACTGTTTTAAACGGTAAGGTTTATTATAGTGTATGAATTATGTCTAGATGAGTATGTTGTCAAAAGCCAGTAACAACAATACTTTTACCAATTATGTTCATTTCCGATAAAAATAATTACTTTTCCAAAGCAATATGATAAGTATCTTCAAATCCTATATGAATTGCCCCGTGCATTATTTTCCTAAAAATTATCCTTCATGGTGTTATCAATTTACCTAAATACCTATAGAATTGTAACAACTTTTGCAAACATTTTTTAAAATGACACTAAATAACTGAAGATTTTGACATCTTGATGGGTCCACTTAAATTAAAAATGAAAGTGTCTAAGTTCCAGTGGGCTCCATAATATGAAGACACCTGTATCCTGGGAGTTAGCGGCTGTAAGAACAGCCAGGGTAAGTGATTCCACACATCAAGCTGAGCTGTGACAAAATAAATCGACTCAAGTCCTCCTTTCATCAAGACGATAAATGACTAGGGTTCATCTTGTTAAGATCAGAGGAGAATGACTTTTACAGCACAATACGCCTACCAGCTCAGCTACTTCATCAGCCCACACAAAAGCAGGTAATGACACAGAAGCAGCTTTGGAGGGGAGCAGCAGGAAGAAGAAACGGCACCTACTGTGGGAGACTTGATTTATGAAGGTTACAGGTTGCCGGTAACTGTAAAGTAGACGCTAGCGTACAGTGTGTCCAGACAGCCTGCCTGAATGCTGCTCGCAAAGAACATGGCACACTCTCCCTTGGCTTTGGACTGCTGCACAACACTTCGAGTTTTCCAAAGGCCGCACTCTGCTAACAGCCCTTTCTCACCTCTTCCACTCAGAACCCAAATAAGGGAATGATCTACAGGGTCTTCTTCTCCTGCTGCTGGGCATTATAATCTCAAAAAAGAAAATAAATAATGTTTTAAAGTTCATTTCATGGTGCTATTATTTCTAAAAGGCTAAAAAATTTTGTCTTTAAATCTCAGTGACAAAAGTTACTATAAAACATGGGATGCACTTAAATAATGGCTAGGAAAAAAGCAATTTAGAAAAATATCATCCAACTGCAATAGAAAAGAATTCTTCCTAATACGTAATTCAGAAATACTGCCGTTGGGGTGTGGATGTAGCTCAGTTTCCGGTACTTGCCTAGTGTGCAGGAGGGCCTGGGCCTGAACCCCAACACCAGCAAACCAGGTGTGGTGGGCAAGCCTGTGATCTCAGCACCGGAGGACGGAGGCGGAAGGATGAGAAATTCAAGTCATCCTTTGCTACAGCAAGAGTGGGCCACAGGAAGGAAGGGAGAAAGAGAGAAAGAGAGGAGAGAAGGAGAATACTGCAATGTAAGAAGAGTTAACTATTAGCTCCCTAACAAGCCATCTACACAGCAGTCATGCTGTCATGGCATAACTCTCCCAGGTCCTATGGAGCTGTGGGATCAGTGGCAGCCTCACAATATTTCATCTTCAATCAAAGGACTAAGCAGCCTTCAAAACCAGTAGATTAGCCTACCTGGACAGAAGAAACCACACATCAAAGCCATTAGTTGACATATAGTTTTCACACTCTAATCTTTAGACTTTTCAATCAAGTTATTAAAAAGAACAAAGGAAGTCAGCCACCAAACTATCTAAAATCTCGCTATGCAGTTGGCTGGTGAGACGCATCAACCCTAAGACCATGAGCTCGTCTTAGATGCCGTGTGTCCTTGCATGTATTTCTTTTTGATTATTTTCAATTTTTCATATCTATGCTATAAAGAACTAACAAAGAGAAAAGCTTCACACACTCAGATAAACCATGCTCCAAACCTCTCTCAGTGAGCTTCTACACAGTTTGAACGGCTACTCAGAAGGATGCCGGGGCATGGCACACTAGGTTCTATACTTTATTATCAAATGTTCTTATGCACTTGCCCACCATCAAAAAACAAAACAAAACCCATGACAGAGTCAGACCAGAAAACCAATTATCTTTACATCCTCTGTCACCTCTGCACCCATTGCCTGCACTCAGTCCTTCCTCAGCTCCTAGTAATTAAGCCTTTCCCCTTCCCTTTCTCCATGTAACACTGGACCTGTATGTATATTTGATTACACATATACATACAGAATTGGCTATATCCCACATATGAAGAACCTTGCTTAAATACTGTACATTTCAAATCCATCTATTTTTCTGTAAATTTTGTGACTACACTTTTTCCCCTTTGATGGTGAATATTCACAGACACAGACACACACAGACACACACAGACACACAGACACACAGACACAGACACACACACACACACACACAAGATCTAAACAGTATTCATATCCACACACACATGCACACTCCAAGTTTTCAGTACCCACTCATCTACTGGTGACAACTAAGGGGATCCTGACTTTGCTACAGTAACTGGAGAGGCAGTAAACATGGGTGAGCACAGGAATCTCCATGGTAGGTATGGAGTTAGCTTGGTGTATGCCCTGAAGGGAAATGGTCATATAGGAGCTCTGCTTTAATTTTTTATTATCTCCAGACCATTTCCATAATGGCTGTACTAACTTTTAGCTCCACCAACAGTGAATATTGGCTCCTTTCTCTCCACATCCTCTCCAACATTTGTGGTCAGATTTGTTGATAACAGCCATTCCAACCAGGGTGAGGTGGGATCTCAAAGTAGTTTTCATTTGCATTTCCCTGATGGCTAGGGATATCTGACACTTTTAAAAACAGTCATGGGCCATCTGTTGTTTTTGGTTTTGGATTTTTTTTTTTTTTTTGAAACCCTCTTATTCGGTTTATTTGTCTATTTGTTGGTTGCCAATTTTTATTTTCTTGGTATTTAATTGTTGAAATTTTTTGTAAATTCTAGATATTAGCCCCTCATCTGAAGTAAAAACATACATGAAAAAAAGCTATTCACAAATAGTATCAGAAAAACTGGATTTCTAATTGCAAAAGAATAAAATTAGATTCTTGTCTTCCGCCCTGTACAAAAACCAATTTAAAATGGGTCAAGGACCTCAATGTGAAGCCTAAAGCTCTCAACTCCAGAAGCAAACCTAGAGGACCCTTCAAGATAAGCAATGCCTTCGGACTAGAGCACCCACAGCAAAGGAGCTCACCCAGCACTTCCTACCCTAGAAATCCATGAAAAGTTCTGTGTGCAAAGTGCACAATCATCAGAGCGATGGCCTAAAGAACAAGAGCAAAATCTAATTCTCCCCCCACCCCCGCTATCATGGTCTCCTTCAATTCCATAAAGTCACACTAGCACATTGAACAATTTTTATACACGTGAATAACAAATGCACTTACGACTTCATATGCTATCTTTGTGTTAAATCAACAGATAGACTCTTCCTCATTTATTACTGAAAAGTAGTATGTCATAATGTGAACCATAATAAAAATGACTCTGCCCACAGAGGGCTGATCTACGCCGATACAGTGAGATCTATTTTATAAAAATAACTTTCACTGTGATGTGGCCCCCTGCCAAGACCCTCTACAGGAGCTGCTGTCCCTGCGGGGACACAGGCTTGAGCAGCCTGCCAACAACAGCTGCCAAGCACATCCTTCCTGCCTCTACCCCACTGCCCTTCCTTTCCCCAGGACAGTGACTGGCCCTGCTTACTGCTGCGTTTAAGTTATGAGGCACATAAAATATTCTATATACTAAACATTGCTGCAGCATAGTGCTGGGCGTCACTTCCACCAGCCAGGAAGACGCTGTCTTTCTTGAAAGAGGGTCTTACTATGTAGCACAAGCTGGCCTCCATCAATCCACAATCCTCCTGCCTCAGATTCCAGAGAAGTGAATTACCTGTGTGTGCCACCTTACCTGGCAGAAAGATAAATATTTATGAAAGAATTTTAAAATATGGATTTACATATTGACTATAATAATCTTATCCCTGTTTCCTACAGTTAGTTCTACTCTTCTAACATTTTGGGAGAAGCTACAGAGGAAACTGGTGCATTTATCAAAGAGACAATATTAAGAGAAAAGAATTAGAAAACATTTAAGGAGATGGCAGTAAAGCCCACACTGTATCATTACTATGAGCTATAGAGAAGCTGGAACACTTAACGGTGACTATCTGTCATAGATATACTTTGAAGGGGCGTGTGACAGACTATACTCCAATGGGATGTCATTTAATAATGACACATCTATTCCTGACATGAGCCTGCCAGTCATGCATGACGGCCTTAGCCAAAGTCAACATCTGAGTAGGGAGACTAATGCTTTCACATTTGTCATAGGCTGCATAAGTCTTGTTCCTCTAATGAATAAATTAGCTGATGGATTATCCGTGGAAAGCCCACTGAAGATATAATCATCTCGAAGGTTGGAAAAAACTTGCCTAGACCCTGCACTCTACCTCCCTCTTGGGGTGTATGAGGCAGATTATTACACATGTGTATCTGTGTCAACCTCGGGTGTTATACTCTGCCAGACTGACCTGAAACTCACCAATTAGGATTGTCTAGCTGGCCAGCAAGCCCCAGAATCAGCCTGTCTCTGCCTCCCAGGCTCTAGGAATACAAGTGCATGCTTAGCTTTTTACAAGTGCTAGGGACTGAACTCGGGTCCATGTGCTTATATAGCAAGCATCTTACCAACTGAACTGTCTCCCTGGCCTTTGTTTTCTTATATTTTTGGTTGTGAGCCTAGCCTTTAACGGCTGAGCCATCTCTCCAGCCCTGGCCTTTGTTTTCTTAAAGGCTTTTATTTTGCTTTGGCTTGGTTTTAGAAATGAAACAACTAAAAGAAAAAAAAAAGGAATGAAACAATTGAAGCACATCAGTGAATTATAATTTGAGTATATAGTCACAAAATTTGAATAAATTCTTGCAGGAACCAATAATAATTATATACAATTTGTTCAGTGAGCAAGGGACATAAACTTTTAATGATTAGAAATAGGAGATGAAGAGATGGTTCAGTGGTTAGGAGCACTGGCTGTTCTTTCAGAGAACCCAGGTTTATTCCCAGTGCCTACATGGTGACTCACAACCAGCTGTACTTCCAGTATGAGAAGATCCAGCACCTTCTTCCGGCCTCTACAGGCACTGCACACACACATGGTGCACATACACATGAAATATTTATAAAATAATAAAAATAAATGTTAAAATGTATTTGAAGCAGCAATTTAAAAGAGAAAGGCTCTTGATCTGAAATGGTCAAGATGCTGGTTCTCGTGTCGCTTACCTAGCAGACTATCCCATTGATTTTCATAAAGGGATGCCCTATCTTAGAAATGGTCCATGTGGGGTTGGGGATTTAGCTCAGCGGTAGAGCGCTTGCCTAGGAAGCGCAAGGCCCTGGGTTCGGCCCCCAGCTCCGAAAAAAAAAAAAAAAAAAAGAAATGGTCCATGTGCCCAGGAGCTCAAGAATACTGAAGCTCAGAAAACTATACCCAAAAACCGATGTTCTGACAAGCTAAGGGGGTTTTAGAAGCTACTTCAAAATTAAAATCCCTCTGGCCTTCCTTTGATTCTCCCAAAATAGAGACAGATCTTTTATAGAGTTCCCAGAAGAATCTAATTGACTTCACTCTTCTCACTGAAATGTTAGTGGCCAGAAAACCATGCCTGCATAGATGTCTGTCATACTATTATCCTCTATTTCCATCGCATGGGAAGTCTTCACATTCCGTTGTCTGTTCAGCAGACAGGAAACTTCATCCCCAGTCACTGCACAACCTTGTGCCCACTTAAACTGCTCCAGCAAGTATTTGGAGGGTAGAGGGGAACTTTCCCTTTTCCTCCACAGTTAGGAATTCTAACTCTCAATGGAAATGCTCCACTTAGAGAAAAAAGATATTGGAGAGCAGACAATGACATGGCCTTAGATAGAGAGCAAAAGTGGTGACTCACTTAATGGTAGTCCAGAATCGCAGTGAGTGTGACCATTAAAATAAATGGAGCAGCTGTCTCTATGTCTCCTGAATTATACCAAGTCGTGATCTACACTAAACCAGAACATCCAGTCAATATTAGCCTATCATGACTTCACATTCCCGTTATTATCACTAGTTTTAATTGGCTAATCAAAATATAAAAATCTTGTTCTATTATCAAAGATTTTTTTAAAAAACTATAAAAAGTATTTTCTAAAGATTACAAATATAAGCAATAAATACAACGAGATGGACTTCACTAGTCAGAGGGGGAACAGAAACTAAAGCAGATTACCTCCCTGTGCAAAGCTCAAGTCCACGTGGATCAAGGACCTCCACATCAAGCCAGAGACACTCAAACTAATAGAAGAGAAAGTGGGGAAGAGTGGGGAACATATGGACCCTGGGGAAATTTTCCTGAACAAAACACCAATGGCTTATGCTCTAAGATCAAGAATCGACAAATGGGACCTCATAAAATTGCAAAGCTTCTGTAAGGCAAAGGACACTGTTGTTAGGACAAAACAGCAACCAACAGATTGGGAAAAGATCTTTACCAATCCTACATCTGATGGAGGACTACTATCCAATATATACAAAGAACTCAAGAAAGTAGACTCCAGAGAAACAAATAACCCTACTCGAAAAATGGGGTTCAGAGCTAAACAAAGAATTCACAGCTGAGGAATGCCGAATGGCTGAGAAGAATCTAAAGAAATGTTCTACATCCTTAGTCCTCAGGGAAACGCAAATCAAAACAACCCTGAGATTCCACCTCACACCAGTCAGAATAGTTAAGATCAAAAACTCAGGTGACAGCAAATGCTGGCGAGGATGTGGAGAAAGAGGAACACTCCTCCAGTGTTAGTGGGATTACAAGCTGGTACAACCACTCTGAAAATCAGTCTGGTGTTTCCTCAGAAAATTGGACATTGAACTACCTGGGGACCCAGCTACACCACTCCTGGGCATATACCCAAAAGATGCTCCAATATATAACAAGGACACATGCTCCACTATGTTCATAACAGCCTTATTTATAATAGCCAGAAGCTGGAAAGAACCCAGATGCCCTTCAACAGAGGAATGAATACAGAAAATGTGGTACATCTACACAATGGAGTACTATTCAGCTATTAAAAACAATGACTTCATGAAATTCATAGGCAAATGGATGGAACTAGAAAATAGCATCCTGAGTGAGGTAACCCAATCACAAAAGAACACACATGGTATGCACTGATAAATGGATATTAGCCCAAAAGCACAGAATACCCAAGATACAATTCACACATCATGTGAAGCTCAAGAAGAAGGAAGACCAAAGTGTGCATGTTTCACCTTCTTAGAAGGGGGAACAAAAACACTCACAGGAGGAAATATGGAGACAAAGTTTGGAGGAGAGACTGAAGGAAAGGCCATCCAGAGACTGCCCCACCTGGAGATCCAACCCATATTCAGTCACCAAACCCAGACACTGCTGTGGATGACAAGAAGACAGGAGCCTGATATAGTTGTCTCCTGAGAGACAACTTGTCTGCCAGAGCCTGACAAGTACAGAGGTGGATGCTCACAGCCAACCATTGAACTGGGAACAGGGTCTGCAATGGAGAAGTTAGAGAAAGGACAGAAAGAGCTAAAGGAGTTTACAACCCTATAAGAACAACAATATCAACCAACCGGACTCCCCAGAGCTCCCAGGGACTAAACCACCATCCCACCAGTACATAGAGATGGACCTATGGCTCCAGCCACATATATAGCAAAGGATGGCCTTGTCAGGCATCAGTGGTAGGAGAGGCCCTTGGTCCCCTATCAAGGTTCGATGACCCAGCGTAGGGGAATGTTAGGGCGGGGAGTGGATTGGTAGGCAGGGGAACACCATCATAGAAGCAGGGGAGATAGCAGATTTCTGGAGGAGAAACCAGGAAAGGGATAACATTTGAAATGTAAATTTAAAAAAAATCTAATAAAAAGATTTAAAAAAACTAAAGCAGATGACATTTTTAAATGTAAAAAGAAAAAAATAAACTTAAGGTCACTAAAAGTTACCAAAAGACGATTTATAATTTTTGAAGGCTTTCAAAAGAATTTATATTTATATTAATTAATATTTTTTGGTAAATAATATTCAAGTTAATATTTCCATTCAACTTTACAGAAGTTGACCCTGGATCCATATTTGGAATTAAGTAAGAGATGGAGGTGAAGAAACAGAAATCAGATAGAGAAAGGTAAGGAAGGAGAAGAAGAGGGAGGCACTGAGAAGACAGAGGTAATACAAACCCACACCATAGAAAAGCTCAACTCATCTCTCTTAATGAGAAAATCTGGAAAATCAATATATGTAATTATGAAAATATCAACGGAAGATGAGCTTTTAATATTCTTGCTAATATTCTTATCAGATACAGCTAGGCTAGACATAGCACATCAAGAGTAAGATTTGTGTGGAACGACCTGGTTTTCTCTACAGAAGACCATCTCTATGAATATGCACAAGTGGAAGATAAGACAGAGAAGAGAAACTCTGACCGTGAGGAGGTGTTTATAAACATTGCTATTACCCTACAACCTCAGAAACACCAGGGTTCTAGAAAGAAGAGATCCAATGTGGGCCGTTCCCCTCCTACTGCTGTAAGATAGAGTAAAGCAGTGCTCGGTGATCACTGTAACTAGAAAGCACCCCATAGAGTAAGGGCCACAGGACATTCCTCTCTGTGAGCTCAGTTCAAAACCTGGTGCCAAATGCAGAAATAAAATAGCTCAAGGCTGCGTTTATCTGAAGTGCCAGGGAGAAAGGATTCAGAAAATGTTACTGTTTGGCTATCAACATTGTGTTTGTCACCACTCCCCACACAACGCATCATAGCCAGGGACAGAGCATTTGCACTGTTCTAAGGACCATGTGATTCCAAACACACAAGATGTACTTGGGTAACCGTAAATAGAGCACCACTTTTATTAATATCATAATAATGCAGAGAAGGAAAATAAACCTTCAACAAGGAAAATTTTTAAGAGAAAGTAAAATATTATGCATTCAAAGGCATTCAGGGTAAGGGGGTGAGATGACTTAGCAGGTAACATATCTGCCCTCTACGTTTGACATTCTGAGTTGATCCCTGACACCAACTTAAAGGTGAAGAGAGTTGACTCCAGAACATGATCCTCTGATCACCACATATGTACTGTGACAAACACATATGCAAACATACATATATGTACATACACACACAATCACACTCAATAAATAAATAAAATTTAGAACCAACTACATATACAACTCAGAAATTTAAAAGTAGTTAACAAACTATGTCAGAAAAACACAGACAGATATCACAGTCAATAATCTAAACACATGATACTTCTTTTGGAAATTACATTCACAGGGGCTCTGCTGAATCCAGGACCAGAAATTCCTATAGACGTTTACTACTGGAACTGAGACAATCAGGACAGCAGTGACATTTAGAGTACAATACAGCAGTCTTTAGCTCTTAGCGAATGTAGATTATTTAATAAAGGAATATTAGTGTCATGATATGTTCACCTTCTGTGTATTTCATAAGACACTTAGATAGTTAATAAAATATTCAGAATTGCCGTGAACCAGAAGAGAGTATTTCATTACAAGGAGTCAAGCAGTTAAACTACAGTCTCCTGTCACCGCTGACAACACTGAAATCGTCCTCTTTTCACTAAGACCAACCCACCATCCACCCTTCCCTAACAAGGGTTCCACGATGGAGTTAAAAACTTCGATTTTGTCTGGAAAAGAAGAGGAGAAACAGAAGCACTGGGAATTCTGGGCATCTGTTGTGAGAGGATTAAATGAGTCAATAGGAGGGATGTAAGAGGGTGCACCTGGCGTGGGACAGGTTCAGGGATGCTGGCTTGCACAAAACCGCCCTGTGAAAAGTCTCAGTCTGCACACGCTCAGAGAAAATAAATAGCCCATATTTGGTAAATTCTTGTTTGATTTATTCAGGGTTTGTGACTCGCCAGTGTTCTTCGGGTCCCATTACATTAATCGTGATAGCTGCTTGGGTGGCCATCAGCATCAGTGATGTTGTTAGAGCTCCTTTAAAATGATCATCATAAATGCTATACGCAGCTGTGCAACAGCAGCTCCCAGTTCCTCATGCTGACAGACCACACGTTTCACTCCGTCATACACTCCGTGAGTACCACCCCCGGAAACACCCTATTCAATTCAGCTGATTTCCCCCCAGCCCCAAGTTACTAAATTCTATTGAAAACCGGAATCTCAATGATTTCCCTTCTAATTATGGCTGTAGTTCAAACAGGAAATAAAAATGTCAAATGTTGAATCAGCAATTGGTTCCTACCATCAACAATGACTCGCCCAGTCATTTGATCCACTTCACAAGGACCCTGTGTTCAATACTCTTTATTCGAGACAACTAAACATAGGAAGACCCTCTTACACTGCTACGGCACTGTATCTGTATTTGAGCGACACTTTGATTCCACATATAAAGAAACTCATTTTGACTAAAGTTCCATTACCCTCACCTTGATAAGGGCTCCATTTACTCGGTCTTATAGATTAACTGCTCCTTCCCTTCCTACCGTCCATAAACTGTAACTATAATTTCCCACAGTTCCAAGACATCTTGTCTAGTTAAAAAGAATAGTAATAATTTAAAAGAGGTAACACCTGATTAAAATTATAAATTAAAAGATCATTTAATGAAATAATAGTCTGTTGAAAAATGAAATAAATCAGTAATTTAAACAGCATTAGCATATGTACCTAACAGTATGGAGGTGGGGCTGGAGAGATGGCTCAGCCATTAAGAGCACTGACTTCTCTTCTACTGTTCCTGAGTCCAATTCCCAGTAACCACATAGTGCCTTACAAACATCTATAATGGGATTCTATGTTCTCGTCTGATGTGCCTCAAGACAGAGGCTCAAACAGTGTACTCCTATACATAATATAAATAAATAAATAAAAGAAGAAAGAGTATAGAAGGGTCGTGTGTAAACAAAGGTATAATGTGTGTAGAATGTGTGTGTGTGTGTGTGTATGTATACTATACATAGATATAATGTGGTTTTGCTTCATACATGGGTATGTATATTTAAATTTTTGGTAATGATAAAGTGCAAAGAAAAGCAGAGAAGTATATTACTAACATAAAACTTCAAACCCTTGAGAAATTTGTCAACACTTGAGGACTTTGATTTTTATATAATTAGGACACTATTGCAAATGGAGATAAGATTTGCTTGATGCATACGGCTGTGTAATACTAACAGCTACTAACCAAGTGCTTGAGGAGTCTATGAAAAAACAAAAAGACCTGACAGTATTGATACATTCTGTGACACAGAGTGGCCTTCCCTGCAACGGCCTGTGAACTTCCAATGTTCTCAGTGTCTGCAGTTTCAAAGCTACTGGTTTGCACATGCTAATTGGAGTTAGGGTCACATTAGAAGAGACAAAGCAGACAGAATTTTAAAAATACAGTCTTCTAACACATATTTAACCTATGTGTTTAACTTCTGCTTCCTTTTTCTCTGTCAGTTCTTTTAAGAATAAAAATGTTAGTACTGAAGAGATAGCCTATAAGGTAAAACCACTTGCTATTCTTGAAGAGAGTGGACTTGGGTTCAGTTCCCAGCACCCTCATGTCTCTAACTTCAATTTCACAGTATCTGTGATGCCACCTTCTGGACTCTGCAGGGACCCATATCTGAAACATTTACAGACGCTCAAGCGAAATACTCATTCACATAAAATAGTTTTAATTAGAAACTTTTAACGCAATTAGTATCTTTAAAAAATAGTTTCTTCTGCTTATTTTTCTCTACTTATGGGTATTGTAAAGTTTGTGGGTTTCACAGCTTGGTATGAAATTTCATGAGCACCTGAAATTCTTCTCCTCTAGCTACGTTCCTTGAAAGAGTCTCATCCATCACTCAACTCCTAATTCAACCATTGTGTCAATGTGAAGACTCTTAGTCATCCAAACCACCCCCCCCCCTGCAGACCCCTCTTGAAGCTTAGGTCCCAGGTATAGGCAAGTGTATAAATCTTGGCAACAGTGAACAAGAAAACAGTGCTGTGTTTGATGAGTCAACAATGCCAGCCTGTGGCTACTCTGAAATTCAGCTGTAAGCCAGACACTTAATCAAAGGCCACCATGGGGCAATCAGACTCTCATGTTCCCATATTACTGACAGAGCAGCCTATAACACTTAGTGAAGTAGGAAGAGTCTGAGTGTATTTTGTAAAACTGACTGATGGCCTTCCACTAAATTAATGCAAACTTAGAATTCCTGAAGACAATGAAGTTTGCAATAAATTAACTAACGAATCAAACACCTGCCTCTTTGTGAGCCTCTGATACTGAGGCCCTGAGTGAAAGGCCTGTCTAGCAGAAACAAAAGCCTTTCAGTAATACTAACACTCAAAACAGTAACAACAGCAGCCAACTTCCATGGAGCCCTGCTGTGTGGTGTGCACAGTCTACATACAATTACGCTTACAACACCAGATAATTCAAGAGTCAACATGGCGTCACCGAATGTATATATATGCATGTGTGTCCGTGCATATGCATGCATGTGTCCATGAAGACTCGCACACACAATCAAAATAAAATAAGTTTCAGAAAACAGTACTATGTATGACACTCTGACAATTCTGGTTTGTTTTTTTAAAAACATGCTGATCATGGCTTTCAAAGGGTTTTGCAATGCAGTCTGGGCAAGGGTCTACTTTACTGTACAGCCATGGAGTCTGAAGGAAGATGTCCTCAGGCAGATACAGATAGTTATGGGCTAAAGGGACTTAGACCTAGGGAAGAAAATGTAGTAATGAAGCCAGACATGAGTTCCAGCTCTTACCTCCACCCTGAGACAGGTAGCGATGAAGCAAATTACTTCCTTCTTTGAGCCAATTAAGTGAACAGATACCTAAATTTCCTGACCACCGCACAAATTACAATAGGAAAGGCTATTCTCTTCCCTATGCCTTTTCAGGTTTACTCTGTTGGTTAACACAGTTCTTACAAAAGCAAGGGTTGGGATTATTCTGAAATGGGAAAGGATCCATAACTATGACTTACTGAGGCCCCAGCACCATTTATCTAAGAAGAGCTTACTCTTGCCCAGATCCGTTTGGCTAACTGCCAAGCTGAAAAGCACCAAAAGGAGAAAATGCTGCCCTTCTATATCCCTCAAGAATTGCAGGGTCCCAGGAAGAAACAGTCCAGTATTAGCCATTCCAGTGCTGTCACTATAAACTATAGTACAGCACAGCTCAGACCAGGAGACTGGGAAGCACCCCTAGACCACGGAGTGTTCCCCGCACTGCATTCAGCTCAAAGCCTAGTGCTAATGCATAGTGTGACTCACAACAGGAGAAGTTCCATAAATGCTGACTGAGCTTACTTGAAGACCGCAATCACAGAGAGAAAGCATTCAGAAAAGGCTATTTGGTCACCATTCCTACACAACACAGCATAACTACTATTTATAGGGCATTCCATTGTTTGAGGAATCATAAGTAATCTAGTAATTACTTTGAATACATGGAAGGATGTTATGTTAAAATAATACACCATTTAAATTATGGAATTGAGCAACTGGACTTATATCTATGGAAGGCTGAGGTACAAGGATGCTAGAAACACTCCCTGCAGATACTAAGGAATGAATACATTTCTTATAAATCTTACAGATAACATGAAAAGCATAGAGACTTGAAGACATACACAGAGGTTCCTCTGCACCTATTTCAGTAGGTACATGTTAGCTTTAGTATAGAGGGCTAATTACAGAAGCCTAATATGAATGGCTGAAATGTTAGATTACATATCTTAAAATCAGGTTAACAGAGAACCTCTAATAGCTTGCGACCAATAGAATCAAGCTATATGCTGTAACAAAGGAACTCTTATACAACTAATGTGTATCACAACAAATGACTAAAAATTAAAATATGTATTAAGAATACTAAAAAACTTGTTAAATGTTCAGTGATACATTTTTATAGAAAAAGATTGTAAACAAAGTATCTTACAAAAGATAGAACAATGTAAGTCTCTTTGTACTGAGAAAAATGGCAACGTTCTCTGTATTTTTATTAATAGACTTAGTGAAGAACAGCTAGATTCCTCCTTCCTTCAGTCTACTGTAGCATGCTGTTTTGTTACATCTCATGAACAGAGATCCTCACACAGAGATGTAGCGGAAGTACCTTAGTGGCCAAATAAGACCGTTGCGGATTCTTTCAAAGGCAGTTTCTTGAGTGAGGGTGGTGTGGAATCCTGCACCTTGACTCTGAGCCTTCTGCACTGCTCATGTAAAGAATACTGCAGGCTAAAATGTCCATCTTAGTGTTGGGCAGCTATCAAGTTCAAGACACGGATTTATTTTAAATTCAGCTTAAAAAATAAATGGGCACAAAAGCTCCCAATCGTTTTCCTTAAAATGGCATCTGATTTCATTTTTATTTTTAAAGAAAAATCTCTGACAAAAACCTGAGCAATTCTTTAAAGGAAACAAAGGAATAACTCACCAGAGAAAGCAAGCACATAAATAGTTTTCCTGCTGGTGCTCATCCTCCTTTGGCTGCATCAGTGCTGAAGTGTCCTTCCCCATCTCAGGAAGAGTAATAAAACATGCAAGCAGGACAGCCATGTAATAAAGCCCACTTTCCTGTTTCATCGGGGACAGCTTAGGTTCGGCTGGTGTGCTTTTGTGCCTTCCGTCCCATTTCAGTCCTAAGTGTGCAGCAGAACAGAACACAGTGACCCCCCAGCACAAGCTTCTGCTACCTGGGCACAGTCCAGGGTGCAGGAAGGGTTTTCACTGTATCTCTGGCATCACCACAAATGGCAACACAGTGGAGAAAATGGAAACTTAAGGTTTGATGTCATTATGAAAATAATTCTGACTGTTTTGTTGCTGACTTATTGGGGAGTTTTTTGTTGTTGTTTGAAACAGGATCTCAGTTGAGCCCTGGCTAGTCTGGAACTCACTATGTACTATACAGGCTGGCTTCAAACTTTCAGCAAACTCCTGTTTTAGCATCTCAAGTGCTAGGATTACTCATCCGAGCACCATCACGCTCATCTTAAAATGTGTCTTTTATAATGCTGTTTACTACATCCAAAGAGGTATCCTCTTAGCTGGGTGGTGGTGGTGCACACCTCGGAGGCAGGCAGAGCTCTGAGAACTCAAGGCCAGACAGTTCTACAGAAAGAGTTCCAGGACAGCCAAGGCCACACAGAGAGACCTCAGGTCAATTTTTTAAAAAGGCATCTCCTCTCTCTGATACAATCACTCTTTTTTCAATATCAGGTTAAGCATCAATTCCTCATAAATTTGCACTCCAGACCACTTTACGCCCCTCATAAAAGTTAGCAACACACGACATGCTTAGATCTACTCACTTTTTTATGAGTATTTGTGAATGTCTCCAGTATTAAAAATCCTCAGGACTGTTTCATTTACTTAGTTTCAGGCTAGACCCATGCAATAGTAGGTTGTCAATAAACATGCTAGTTGACAGGCAGGACAGTTTTCCAGCAAAAGCAGAAAGGAATTAAGGAAGCTAAAACTGTCTGTTTACAAAAGCTCTATTAATTTCTGAAAAATAGCGGACGGTGTAGATTTTGGGGAAAGATTTGTGACACGGTGCCTATTCAGACACATAAGCAAAGATGCCTGGGTAAGGTTAAGTAGTAATCTACATAGTTACATAGCATAAACAAAAAGCCGGGCCACTCCTCTGGCTATTATGTGTAAGGATAGACTTTTGTACATCAATTCTGCTGGACAGAATATAATCTGTCAATCTTGATTCTTCCACAAAGATACAAATTTGCCTGTTACTGCAGGACTCAAGGAACTCCGTGAGGCATGAAGCAGCCTGCACAATGCAGCATGCGCTTCAGATCAGCTGACAGAGAGAACTGTTCCTTCTTTCTAGTAGGTCCCAGCCCTACAGGGAAGCCTGTAATCAAGAGTTCCTGAGCCCCTCACATTTTCTCCTGCTTTGTTTTGTTACTATTAACACAGGAGAGATTTCTCCAGGAGGGAGCTGCTGGTTTTACTTGGAGCACTTTTGTAAAGGCGGTAACAAAAGCTGACACTTCCATCAAGATAAATTTCAGAAGTATTATCACAAGGAGGGACAGTTTACAAGACAGAAATAGCTTACCAAGTTGTATAAACTTACAAAGTTTAGGGAAAAAAGTAGTGGAAAGGTCAACTCATTCTTCACACGTCCTTAAACAGTGTGCCTGTCACCCTGCCACTCTAACTCATGACAACAGGAAGCCAAAGAACAAGGATATTTGTCCAAGTTAGAGATGAATTCAGCGTTATGAAGCATAATAGAAAATAGACTAAGAGACGCAATGAAAATAAATTTGGTAATTTTGATTACAAAATAATTCTCATTATATCCAAGTCTTTAAGAGGAAAACTCAAAGCAAAAAGAACATTTTATCTTTATTTATGAGTTTTAAGAATTACAAAGTATATAATACGTAAACACCTTTAATTCCCATTCCCATAACAGAATTTCATTTTATGAATTCTCGCAGGAGCGCCATTCTTCTTCCACGCTACTACCCAATAAGCAGCTAACACAGCATACACCCCAACATCCTGTGAGCACACATTCAGAAACACGGGGACTGAGCCAGCTGATACTACCTTGCCTGAGAAATCCCCAGAAGAAATTCAAAGTACCCTCTAAAACTCCTGTTAAGAGGAATCTAGTATGGGTTTGGTCCCCAGCTCCGAAAAAAAGAAAAAAAAAGAAAAAGGAAAAAGAGGAATCTAGTAAACAAGCATAGCCTTCAATTCCTTGTAGACTTCCACATTCTTTTTTTAAAAATAAATATATAAATTAATGAATTTAAAATAAGCATATAAAATAACTATTCTGAAGTCTTACAATTATATTGACTTTTTCATAAGAATCTCAAAAAAGAAAGAAAAATTCTAACTAGCATTTCCCCAGTTTATATCCTTACATATGAATTATTATTATTATTATTCAGTATTGATGTTTCTTGGCCAAAAGAAATTGTTAATTAAAAACTGTAAAACTACTTAAAAAAAACGCTTGGAATTTATAAAGTATTCCTCCAACATTTTTGAAGGTGTAAATATATTATGCTTGCTGCATACAGCAATGCAGAATGTGTGAACATTTCCTGAATGCACTGTACAAAATGTGTACTGATCAGTGTGGCATTAAACGTCTTATTCCTGGACATGTAAAGTAAAGTCTTATACCATAGTAAAATAAATCTTGAAAGTACTAGAAAAAGTATAAATTAAACTAAAGCTATTCAAGCATAACGGGTCAGCGATGTACATGGTTACTTCTAAATAACTCTGATCTGCTCAGAAATTCAATTCCTCCTTATTAAATTCAATAAATTAATATTTATTGACCTTTTTAAATAAAAAAAAAAGTGTGAGCGGCAGCAAGAGTTCTGCATCTGTTCCATTAGTAACCCTGAGTAATAATGTAAAGGTTTTGAGTTATTACATAGATTTACAGGGAACCTCAATTATGTCGCTAATACTAACAATATATCTGAGCGTTAAAGTCAAACATGAAACTCCTCTCTGCCTAGAATTTTACAATACTTTAGATTAGCATATATTTACTTTAAATCACTAAAAATTCCAAATATAATTAATAAGTCTGCAGACAGTTCTTCTTGGGTCTTATGTGTGCTGCTAGAAACAGACCCAGGGCTCTGAACATGTAAAGTAAGTATTTTACCAAAGAATTATCTCCCAGGGCTCTTTTCAAAGGACTTCAAAATAACTGAGTGACTAAACCCCTATTTTATGCTCTTACCAATTCCTAACAAAACATTTACTCTAGAGTCTCAACTCCTCGATAAACTGGTACTTTTCCAGGAACCTAAGCTTCATAGCAATGTGTTTCTTAATAGAAACTTTAGTTTTCTTTACAAAGTAAGTGAAATTTATAATGGGGCCAAGAAAATGCCATACATCCAAGAGGACCTTAGTTTGATTCCCTAAACCTACACAGAGGGAAGTGGACACAGGAGAACAGCAGAGATGGCTGACAAGACGGTCTTGTTCAATCAGTTCAAAATTCAGTTAGAGACCCTGACTCAAAAAAGAAAAGAAGGGGGGAGGGGATCCATTCCCACTAAAGGATAAAAGGAATAGAAACACATTGCTTCATACCAGTGAAAATAATGCATGTCTAACTGTGAACATGAAAAAATACGATGCAAAAGCCACTGAGATCTCTAGTCTCCACACACATACGTGCTATTCAACATTTTCTCTCATGCTACATTACAAGAAAAATAAATCCACACCTTATCTTCTTTTTTTTTTTCATTTGGATTTTTTTTATTCTCTTTTTAAATACTGTACAGTGAAAAATAAATACGCCTTCTCATCCACCAGACAAGGTTATTTCCCAACTCCCTGGGAGACCTTGTCAACCCCCTTCATACACACCCCTGGTTCTATTCCAAAACCTTCCCCATGCCTCCCACCCACAAATACCCTCACTATCTCCGTCTTCCACAGTGATGAGGCCCCAGAAATAGGGGGTACAGGATGGGAGGAGGGATAGCAGGGGAGCCCCCCTGAACTGTCAAATCTGGGTGGGTCAAGGAGCACCCCCACCAACAGGCGGAGAATGGGGGTGTTCAGAGGTTGGGGCATTAGAGGATAAAGGCACATCCAGTCTGATAGGGAAGGGAAGGCTCCCCTCACCCTGGGGGTAGGGTGGACAAGAGGGAGGAGGTATGACCCTGTTACACACCCCTCCACTAGCTCCTGGAGGTTGGGGGGGACCCAAGCTGCTGTGCCACCCCCCTCCCCCGTAGATAAGAGCAGCTCCAGCGCAGGTCAGTTGGACCCATGAGGGCCATGGTGACACACCTTATCTTCTTTGTAGAACATCAAATCCTGTACGAATAACCTGGGCCAGGAGAGGTGGCTCAGCAGTTCAGAGTGCCTGCTGCTCTAGCACAGGACACAGGTTTGGTTCCCAGCATTCACAACAGAAGGCTCACAGCTGCCTACAACTCCAGTTCCAAAAGCTCTGACGCCTCCTTCTGACCTCTAGGAGCACCTGAGCATACACGGTGCACATCTCCTGACCTCTGTGAGCACCTGCGCATACGCGGTGCACATCTTCTGACCTAAGAGCACCTGCGCATACACGGTGCACATCTCCTGACCTCTGGGAGCTCCTGCGCATACACGGTGCACATCTTCTGACCTCTGAGAGCCCCTGCACATACACGGTGCACATCTCCTGACCTCTGGGAGCCCCTGCGCATACACGGTGCACATCTCCTGACCTCTGGGAGCACCTGCGCATACACGGTGCACATCTCCTGACCTCTGTGAGCACCTGCGCATACACGGTGCACATCTCCTGACCTCTGAGAGCTCCTGCGCATACACGGTGCACATCTGACCTCTGAGAGCCCCTGCGCATACACGGTGCACATCTCCTGACCTCTGGGAGCACCTGCGCATACACGGTGCACATCTCCTGACCTCTGAGAGCACCTGCGCATACACGGTGCACATCTCCTGACCTCTGAGAGCACCTGCGCATACACGGTGCACATCTCCTGACCTCTGTGAGCACCTGCGCATACACGGTGCACATCTGACCTCTGAGAGCACCTGAGCATACACCGTGCACATCTCCTGACCTCTGAGAGCACCTGAGCATACACGGTGCACATCTCCTGACCTCTGAGAGCACCTGCGCATACACGGTGCACATCTCCTGACCTCTGTGAGCACCTGCGCATACACGGTGCACATCTGACCTCTGAGAGCACCTGAGCATACACGGTGCACATCTCCTGACCTCTGGGAGCACCTGAGCATACACGGTGCACATCTCCTGACCTCTGAGAGCACCTGCGCATACGCGGAGCACACCTCCTGACCTCTGTGAGCACCTGCGCATACGGGGTGCACATCTTCTGACCTCTGAGAGCACCTGCGCATACACGGTGCACATCTCCTGACCTCTGAGAGCACCTGCGCATACACGGTGCACATCTCCTGACCTCTGGGAGCACCTGAGCATACACGGTGCACATCTTCTGACCTAAGAGCACCTGCGCATACACGGTGCACATCTCCTGACCTCTGGGAGCACCTGCGCATACACGGTGCACATCTCCTGACCTCTGAGAGCACCTGCACATACACGGTGCACATCTTCTGACCTAAGAGCACCTGCGCATACACGGTGCACATCTCCTGGCCTCTGGGAGCCCCCGCGCATACACGGTGCACATCTCCTGACCTAAGAGCACCTGCGCATACACGGTGCACATCTCCTGACCTCTGGGAGCACCTGAGCATACACGGTGCACATCTTCTGACCTAAGAGCACCTGCGCATACACGGTGCACATCTCCTGACCTCTGAGAGCACCTGCACATACACGGTGCACATCTTCTGACCTAAGAGCACCTGCGCATACACGGTGCACATCTCCTGACCTCTGGGAGCACCTGCGCATACACGGTGCACATCTCCTGACCTCTGAGAGCACCTGTGCATACACGGTGCACATCTTCTGACCTCTGGGAGCACCTGCGCATACACGGTGCACATCTCCTGACCTCTGGGAGCACCTGCGCATACACGGTGCACATCTCCTGACCTCTGGGAGCACCTGCGCATACACGGTGCACATCTCCTGACCTCTGGGAGCACCTGCGCATACACGGTGCACATCTCCTGACCTCTGAGAGCACCTGTGCATACACGGTGCACATCTTCTGACCTCTGAGAGCACCTGAGCATACACGGTGCACATCTCCTGACCTCTGGGAGCACCTGCGCATACACGGTGCACATCTTCTGACCTCTGGGAGCACCTGCACATACACGGTGCACATCTCCTGACCTCTGAGAGCACCTGCGCATACACGGTGCACATCTGACCTCTGAGAGCACCTGCACATACACGGTGCACATCTCCTGACCTCTGGGAGCACCTGCGCATACACGGTGCACACCTCCTGACCTCTGAGAGCACCTGCCCATACATGGTGCACATCTCCTGACCTCTGGGAGCACCTGCGCATACACGGTGTACATCTCCTGACCTCTGGGAGCACCTGCCCATACACGGTGCACATGTCCTGACCTCTGAGAGCACCTGAGCATACACGGTGCACATCTTTCTTTAAAAAATACATCATTTTTAAAGAAAACGTTTCTATAAACACTAATTTGGACAATCACTTTATACAGCTGTGGTTGAATATTCAATGAAACATTAAAACTGTGGTGCTCGCACATTTATCTATATGGTGATAGTTACAAGGCAATTGTAGTCATGAACCCTAATTATAAGTTCTAAGTACCACCTGTTTAAGAATTTATATTTTCTGATCTGATTTAAGGGTTGCTCCAGTGGGGACTCATACCTGGTACTATAAATGCAGGAAGGTCAAGGTCCTAGGGAGAGCCTACACCGCTGATTTGCTAAATGAACATGTGTTAAACTGCCTTCAAAATGTTTATACCATAGACTAAGGCTACTAAGCTTTGGTCAAAGAACTTTGTGCAGCGGGCAGCAGTGAATGCTCGCTCATAACTGGTCACAATACTGGGACTAAGTGACTTTTGAGTGCTCTGCACTAAATAAGGCATTTATATCATCCCATTGCTAAGACACCAGGGAGCATCATGGAAGAGAGGGTAGATGAATGGCAGAGCCCCAGGATAGAAAAGAATGGCATGGAATGCTGTATTCCACATAGGAAAGGTACTTTGCATCCATGGACATTACAGCACATATGCTTACACGCACAAGACCCAGACAGTCGATGTTCCAGCATGGGGATGGGGAGGGACTCGTGCGGACCCACCGCCAGGTGAAGAGCTGTTGGGAGCTAACGGCTGCTGAGGTAGGGGAGTTAGCTTTCATCAGTGTGCAGACACTGATACGCCCCACCATCCAGTGAGCAACCCCGCACACACAAGCAACTGTACTTAAATCCAGTGGTTATAAAAAGTAAAAGCTAGGACTGCAGAAGGATATTTGGGAAGAAGGGCTCCAGAGGTGTGGGAGGACGATAAGTGAGAAGATAGGGACTGAGTATGATTAAACGTATTATATACATGTATACCACTGTCAAGGAACAGCTTAAAACTACATTAGACAGACTTTGCTCTGCCAGCTCTCCCACATGCTACTGCTGTCTCAAGTATACTGACTTTGTATCTAGTGCGCAGCTCTCAACATGAAACTGAGTAAAGGCAAACTGTTCTGAAAAAGATACTTTTAACTTATTAACTTACTATGAATTGTACATGCCCGTGCCCCTCAGTACAATATGGCAACCCGTGCATGTATGTAAGCAGCACATATCCAACAATGGCTCTGACACGGACCAAATGAATAACCAGTTAAAGATGACCTACGTCTTTCTTGTCTTTAAACCTCCAGTTGGTCAAACTAACACCAGTAGGGCACATTCGAATTGTGGAATTAATTTGCAAATAGGTTCTCATTATTTCCAGAACTCATGCAGTGAGGGAGCTTTATAATGTTCCAGAGTAGCCAGAGTGGCTGACAGCCTTAGTCCCAGCAACTCTGGACTAAGTCAGGAGGGGTCGATTGAGTCCAGGAATTTGGGAGCATCCTGGGCAATACAGGAAGAATCCCATCTTACCCTTCCTCTTAAAAAAAAAAAAAAAAAAAGCAGTGTAGAATATCTTCTATTCTTAGTCTAACAATGAACTAATTCTTCCCCAAAATTATATGTAAGTTATAAAAATGTTAAACTATATTCAAAACACTCATGAATAATGCAGAAAACTAATGTTTTTAAAGTTTCCCTCCAAAATACTTGGGAGTTTAAAAAAAAAAAAAAGACTTTGAGTTACAGGAAATTTACTTTTTAGAATCCACTTATGTGAACCACCATTCTTTAGAGAATTGTACAATTATGTTTACATATGTTATTGATTGTAAAAGCCAACTGAAATCTGCCTAGCAGCTTTCCAGAAAAAAAAGTCTGTAAGATTCAACATGCTCCACAGATGTTCTAAGAGGAGATGCCCACCAAGCTGTGTAAGACACCTTCACGTTAACCAGCAGACCTATGCACGAACACACAGGTTCTATATGTTTATCCTGGAATCAGATCTGGAAATCAGCATCATCCTATTTTACAGAAATCTAAATTTTAATAGCAAATTACTTGTTCACAGATACTTGTAGAGTCCCCAACTTCCTCTGGTTCTTACTATGAGTATATATTCTTCCCATAATGCCATGCCAAAACTTGGTAAACTTTTTACTGTAGAATTCATCTGTAGAGCCTATAAAATTGAATGTTTATAATTTACTGAATCCAATCATCAAAACCATTTATTATTGCTGGTCTTCACTTCCCAAGGTATGTTCCAGGGAACTCTACCCCAAGAGTTCAATTACAGGCTGTTGTTGTGAGAAAGACAAAGAACTGCACTGCTAGGTTTAGAAAATGCCTGGGGGTGTGGAGGGGATTGTTTGTTTCTTAAAATATTTTTCAGCTCTTTCGTGCATTTATCCTTTGGTGCCAGGACTCTGCAAATGAAGACTAGAGATCTTTTCTCCACAGACTTATTACACACCTTAGCAGTCTGAAACACACAAAGGAAACTCTAGTATAAACCACGCAAATCTCATAATCTATACAAAATTGATTTGCAGAGCTTAAAATACACTGAAAATATATCCAAAAAAATTTGATTAAGTCAGAAAGGGTTAGGTAGTTAGCTATAAGTCTCATGAATCCTTTTTTATATATCTTAAAATCAGCTTTTATAAGGGGAAACAAAGGTGTGGGGGTGCCATCTATATAAGCAGATATTAAGAAAGACCACACACCAGAGTTTTTGAAAGCTTCAAAGGGATTTTTAAGCTAAAATGGCACAAGAAACAAGCAGTACAGAGTACATAGAGTCCAACATGTGTTGCATCTGTACACGTGAGCTCACTCATGCTCTACTTTTGCTGTGCTATACAAATCTTGTATATCTCATTATACTTTATTCTATTCATAGCAATGTTATATAGGAATAAACATTTTTCTTTATAACCACGACCCTATATACTTCAATAAAATTATCTGTGTAGTTTACAGCTCATGCGTAATAACTCATTCATGAAGTTCAATGGTTTAGAAGAACAAGCATGTAATTTCTCACATGACTACTAGTCCTCTTAACTGGGTTAACAAGTGTCAGCCCTGCCAATCTAGCCCAAGCTCTCCCACAAGTCTGAGGCTGGCTGACATTCTAAGCTGGTCTAGAATAACCTTAACTGACACTGAACTCTTCTCCACCGGACCACTTGCCCTACAGAGGGCTTGATCAGATGCAATGCCATAGCATAAGGGAGTAGAAGCCCACACTAACTCTTAAGAGGTTTATGCTGGGAACTAATACACCATCATTTCTGTGATGCTAGCATAGATGAATGGTATGGAATAGCCCCCACCCTCCTAATGGGAGTGGCTACACAGTACATCGAAAAAGGATGGCTTAAGGAAAGGTCAAGAACTGGGGCCATTTTTGCAGTCCTCTGACCCATTGTAAGTGGATATTAGCCCAAATGCTTGAATTATCCTAGATGCACAGAACACATGAAACTCAAGAAGGATGACCAAAATGAGAATGCTTCACTCCTTCTTTAAAAGGGGAACAATACCCTTGGCAGAGAATAGGGAGGCAAAGTTTAGAACAGAGGCAGAAGGAACACCCATTCAGAGCCTGCCTCACATGTGGCCCATACATATACAGCCATCCAATTAGACAAGATGGATGAAGCAAAGAAGTGCAGACCGACAGGAGCCGGATGTAGATCTCTCCTGAGAGACACAGCCAGAATACAGCAAATACATAGGCGAATGCCAGCAGCAAACCACTGAACTGAGAATGGGACCCCCGTTGAAGGAATCAGAGAAAGGACTGAAAGAGCTTGAAGGGGCTCAAGACCCCATATGAACAACAATGCCAAGCAACCAGAGCTCCCAGGGACTAAGCCACTACCCAAAGACTATACATGGACTGACCCTGGACTCTGACCTCATAGGTAGCAATGAATATCCTAGTAAGAACACCAGTGGAAGGGGAAGCCCTTGGTCCTGCCAAGGCTGGACCCCCAGTGAACGGGATTCTTGGGGGGAGGACGGTAATGGGGGAAGGATGGGGAGGGGAACAACCATATAGAAGGAGAGGGGTAGGGGTTAGGGGAATGTTGGCCTGGAAACCGGGAAAGGGAATAACAATTGAAATGTAAATGAGAAATACCCAATTTAATAAAGATGGAGAAAAAAATGTCCTTTTTCTATTGCTTTGGGGGGGGGCGTCCTTTTCTCTTTTTGGAAGGAAAAGGAAATCAAGATTCACAGGTTATATGATTTATGTAATATCTCCCATAATGTTTCCCTTCAGAGCAACCCTGCACCTTTTCTTTCCAGTCAAAACATTTTTCTCTGGGGCGGGGGGAAGAGGAGCAGAAATTAAATTAACTAAATGTTCACGTCTCTATTCATTTCACAGGACATGAAGTTAAACTTAGGGCTAGAGTCAGTAAATGATCTTGCAATGCCCACCTAAGTGCCAATCGAAAAGCCCATGTGGTAGAAAAAGAAAACTGACCCTCTGCCCTCCACACACGTGCTGTGGTAGGCGCATGCACACAGCCATGGGCAAGCATTAGATGGATAGGTAGAGATGTAGGTAGGCAGGCAGGCTGGATCCATGCATGCATACATGGTTGTTTAAAATAATAAAATAAATAGAACCTAAATATATCTTTTATTTATAAATAAAATCATCCTGGTTCTTTATATATTTTACGTTTTAGATAGTAATATCTTTATCTAAGATATGATTTCCTTTCATTCTTTAATATATCCATTTTCTTGCTCATTGATTTCTATAAAAGCAACTTACAGAATTTGTTTTCAAAATCCCATCTGAAATTTCCCAGCTCTCCCAAATCACAGTACTGGCAGCCTTCCACTCTGCTGCTGCAGAGTACTTAATACTGCACGTGTGGCCGGACTCTCTGCAGACCACTGCAGCCTGGGGTCAAAGTGAACTTGGATCTTTACTAGCTTCTCCCCGTGCTGCAGAAGGCTAGCCCTTGGCTTACAAATGCTAGTCTGCGCCCACTATTTTTTCCCTCACTGAATTACTGCATGTGTTCACTGCCCAGCCACTCTTCCATATTCCCCCTCCCTCCTGATGACTGATGGAGTCAGACATTATTTTCCAGCTTAAAAACCCTGGGATTCATGGACAAACATTTCACAGTGACTTACTACAGAAAAGTAGACAGGATTAGAAAGGAATAACAAACACTGGGAGATGACAAAACTTCATGAAAAAATAGACATTAAAATGCAAACACTCGCAGCGTTCTTCACGACACAGCCCTCTACTTTTGCTCAGAAAGCAACTTTCCACAGCTGAAACATTTGCCAGTGTTTCACTACAGAGGGGAACTCACAAATTTTTAACTCCAGCATTTGCTTTTCCCTTCACACCCATAACTCTTCTCATAAGGCTGCACAGAGTAGGACACAGTGAACAGGGACTGTTCCAAGTGAGGGAATGACAGCCACACGGAAGAAGCCCAACCAAAGCACTTCAGCTTACTTTATAGCAAAGTAAGGTGACTCTGACAGGTGAGATGCTCTCCGTTGCTAAATTCTGTGATTGTCACTTGCATGCAGGAGTGCTAATAATAGTCGGCTACTTTAACTGCTGCTCTATCCCAGCCAATAGGGAGAACGCATTTGAGAGGCAGAGGTGTGTGTGCTTTAATCTAAATGTTTCACACAAACTTCTTGGATAACTTTGAGTGATTCTTGTATTTGTTTATTGATTGGCTAATACACTTGTGTGGAATGTATACTTGTAAGGGTACCCAGGCTCCAGAGGACATATGGCAAGCAGGAGAGAAGAGTCCACTCTCTCACACCACGTAAACTCCAGACACGGAGCTCTTACCCACTGGACAATCTCACCAGTCCTTTGTGTTTTGTTCTAAAAGATATATCAAAATATATAGATTTACACACAAAAAAGAAGGAAAATACCAGTTATTTCATTATCATTACAAAATCATCCCAGAGTACTTTCAACTCTAAGAACAGGCAAGAACTATTTTAAAAACTATATTTTAAAAATGTGTAGAAACACTATAGGAAAGGGAGCCAAATCTAACCATTTTAGCTGTGAGAATGCTTTTTAATAGATGACATATATCAACTTCAAGATAAGGAAAGGCTCTGACCTGAAAGTTAATATTCATGGTGGGGCTGAGAGGTGGGTCAGTAATTAAGAATGATGCTGCTCTCTCAGGAGAGCGGAGCCCTAAGGTCCTAGCACTCAGATCAGGCAGCTAACAGTCTCCTGTAACTCCAGTTGCAGGGGTCGGATGCCCTCTTCTGACCTCTGCAAGCACACGCACTCATATTAACAGACACACGGGCCCACACAATTAAAATGAGACAAATCTTTAACGAGTCATGCACTACTAGCTTGCTTAAGCTGTAGAAACTTATTTTGTAATAGATCCAGAGGCTACAGGTCTCCAGGGAAGGGGTTGGGAAGTTTGTTTCTTCTCAGGCCCTCCTCCTCCTGGGCTTCCTAACTGTAGCCATGCTCTCAGGTATGCATCCCTCACACCTTTTATTATAAGGACACCAATCCTGCTATCTTAGGCGCCTATTTGCAGCCTCATACTCATTTCTCTTGTGTCATTAACTCCAAAAACAGTCTCACTCTTAAATCCTAAGAGTATCAAGGCACAAAATCCATAATGCATTTCCTTCCTATTTTAGACAGATTCTGTGCTGAGGACTCAATTATATCAGTGCCGTACTCTTATCCTGTGTCATACTCTTATCCTGCAAGCTACTACAGATGACAAAATGGCTCCCCATCACATTTTATCCACCCATAAGTAAAAATGAATTTCATCTCCAAAGCATTTCCATCTTCAGTGATCTGGTTTTCATTAGCATTTACATCCATGGAAATGTTACTAAGTGCTGCTTCATTGTGTACTCCACTCTAGTGAAGTTGACAAAACAGAAAAGATGCTATCTTCCCTTCTTCCCTTTTTCATTTCCTGCCTGCATCAGGGTTAACCTCGGTCTCTGTTTCATACTGAATCTTCTGGAATGGAAATGAGAGAACACTAGTATCTGTGACACACATTCAGAGATCCTCAATTTACTCTGGTAGAGTTTGGGCCAGAACAAAACCGTAAGGCCACCTTAGCCTCCACTGGACCCAATTCTCACAGACAGAGAGATTCCTCTCTCCTATTATAGCAAAGTTAACTCACAGTTTTGTTCTTTTCGTGAATAACTGGCTACGGCTGTCAGAATTCTAGCCTCTCCTCCAACACTGCTGAGAAAGCATGGGCTAGCAGACATCCCTGGGTTTGTTTAAAACTTAGTGCACAGCACAGTGACAGAAAGGGGGAGGTCAATGGCTGCCTACACTGTGTTTTTATAAAAACTATCTGAATGAGTTGTCCAAAATGAGACAAAAACAGCATAAAAGAAGAATGAGGATCAAGCAAAACAGGATCTCACTGATGGAACCTGCTCACATATCTTTACCTAAACCCTAAATGCCATTATTAAAATCTCCAAAACAGGGGGCTGGAGAGATGACTCAGAGCTGAGAACTGCTCTTCCAGAGGACATGAGTCAGTTCCTAGTACCCACATCTAGTGGCTGGTCTAGGTGGATCTAATGCCTCTGGCCTCCAAGAGCATCTACACACACAAACATACATAGCTATGCTATACTACACACACACACACACACACACACACACACACACACTTTAAAAAATAAAAACCAAATAAATAGAAAAGGTCAGTCATAATAGTAATTTCAAACCAAACAAAAATAATACAAAAGGAAAAAATATATCTTTCACTTGTTAATACAAAGTTAAAATCATAAATAAGACATAAGTTTCCATAGAATGGTATTTTCTTAGAATTAAAAAAAAGAAATGATGATACCTGAACCTTGGGGAAAGAAGGGATGCAATGCCACATTTAAGGCTCAGGGATCACCTTTTAAAATGTTATTTTATAAAACCTTCTATTTAGTTACTAAGAGGGAAAGACTGTTTTCTCCAAGGATATAATCCCTGGTGGGTTGTCTGTGGCCCAGTGGGTGGCTATACACCCACATAAAAGTACATCACCAAGTAGATTCCTCCTGCACAGCCAGAATGTCTTTATGCCTCAGAAGCCACCTGAAGTGCACAGAGGGTCTAATGAGCGTCTAACTGTAAGTGACCTTTCATGACCATCTCCACATTCAGGTAGCACAGCAGAAGCATCACATCACAATGATGTCCTAGAAAACGTCAAGGAAAAGGGAATTTGTCCTTCCAAGGAGAAAGACATTCCAGTGTTCTTTATGAAATGAGGTCTTGTATCCCCTCCTTGTATCTTGTACCTGAATCTATAAATTGATTACCATCAATCACTTTGTGTGTGTAACCACTCACAATGGGTTCAAATCGTGGCTCGGACACTTAGAATTCAACACTGTGGTAAAGTCATAATCAGCTTTTTCATTTGAGATACATAATCACATTACTGTCAACCTGCTTCACAGAAAGTGTAACGTATATAAAGTACACTGCTCAGACTAACTCAATGTGCATTCTCAACAAATGTTAACTATTATCCTAATGTCGCCTCGCTTGAAAATATCAATGTTAAATTTGGCACTGTTCAATTCCTTGGTTTTTTACTGTATCGATATCCTGGTCCTTTATGCTTGGCTTTAAGTGTAAAGTGTAAAATTCTTATTTGACTGGCTCTTGCCTTCCTTTTCAAATTTACTTCCTTATCATTCTCATCTTTCCTACCAACTTATAAAACGTCAACAAGTCCTCTTGCTTTCCCTCACTCATGCTCTACTGTCTTCTCATCTCAGGGTTCCTAAACGCAGGATCGCTTTAGCCAGGAAAGCTCTGTCCCTTGTAGCACCCTCCTCTGTATGATTTAAGTCTCAACTAGAAGGAGACTTTCTTGGGGCCAGGCTGTACAGTGTTTCAGTGGTAGAATGTTTGCCTAGCCCTAGGCTTAACCTGATGTCTACCGTAAGAACAACAACAATGATAACTGTTTACATGTGGTAAATCCTTCTAGGTTCTCCCTGTTTCACGTGTGTGCACGTGGACACACACATGCCAAGGTATCCCTGTGGAAGTCACAGAACACTGCAGGAGTCTTTTCTCTTCACTTCACACATGGGGCCCCCATCAAGCTTGGTTTGTCAGGTACCTGTGCGCTCTAAGCCACCGCACCGCCCCTCTCGACCCTTCATTTCCTTCAGTTGGACTTTACCCGACAGTAATCACTGCACATAAAACTACACGGTTTATCTTTGAGCATCCCTGTACTTTCATCTCACAGCACTCACGTCCAAGGGAGCAAAAGGCCCGGGATGGGAGAGCCCTGGAGCAGAGGATAATGTTCCACACGTCGGCCCACAGCTAACTACTATTCTAAGTCAAACGCCAAAAACAAGTCAATCAAATTGCAAGTCATGTGAATTCGTTACTGACAGATTTCTCTAGGAGGTGGTAAAGGATAAGGGTAATGGAGTCGAGCTCCGAGGTTAGTGAGCCCCAACAGAACTGTGGCTGAAGAACAGCCAGCTTGTACAGTGGTACAGTCTCATTTCAGGTGGAGTCAGTCTTCACTGCACAGATCCTACTCACATGTGCAACGCCATTTAGGTCCTCTACTAGCATCAATCTAATCCAGTGCGTCCCATGATCAACTCTACTGGAATTTACAAAATCTCTCACTCCCACAGCATCCATATTTGTTTAACTAAACTTCACAGCAGACAGAAGTCAAAGCAAAGTCAAGAATAGGAACACATAAACACCAAAATTCCTACTGCTGTACTTCTTACTTTACTAGGGTTGCCATGATACAACCATTAAGAGATACTAAAATCTATTGAAGCATTCAAAAAAGTACCAACAATACTCACGCATCATTTGAGCAAGTCATAAATTCTCCTTTTATTTTGGGATGCCATGAGCCAGTATGAAGCATTGCTGTATGGCCCTTAAAGAAGAAAGAGGAGAGGGTGTTAAAAGGTAAAGAAAGCATGCTGGTATCACACATTTAAGAGTAAAACACCTTAGGGCACCCTCGAAACCCACTATCTCACTTATAAACTAGCATTGTATTGTGCCAATTTCATCTCATACACATGCTGGATTTCCCTTGTTTCCCAGTCTCTGATCAGTCTGGAAACCAGCAGTCCTTACCTGTCACAGGTTCCTAATAAGGAGGATAAAGTAACTGGTATGTTCTCTTAAGGAAAAAAATAAGAGGTAAAACGTAAGGCAGACGGGTCCTTCTTTAAAGACATGATCTTTTCTTTCATAGAAAATAATTAAGAAATTACAAAGCATTTACAAACGAGCAAAGCAAGAGATCAAGGAAGAAAATTCTTACATCCTATAACTTAACAATATTGATTCTACAACCTAGCTGTAAGAATAAATATGAGGAGAGGGAAAATATTTCAAACTAACAGAAAAAGTCTCTCTACCTAAAATAGAGAACATAAAAATACTAGAATCAAAGAAACATGATAACGGTATAAAATTACTATACAGCCAAGCCAAACAGAATAAGCATCAAATACAGATGCACGTACTAACACATCCCACGTCGCACAATCCCAGGGAGCGCAGTTAGGGGGAGCCTCTTACACAGTGAGGCAGGATCAAGAGAGGCAGAAAAGAGGCTGACAGCTCTTTTTTTTTTTTCAAATCTATTTATTTATTATATACAGTGTTCTGCATATATGTCTGCATGTCAGAAGAGGGCACCAGATCTCATCGATGGTTGTGAGCCACTGTATAGTTGCTGGGAATTAAACTCAGGACCTCTGGAAGAGCAATCAGTGCTCTCAACCTCTGAACCATCTCTCGAACCCGACAGTTCTTATAGAATAATGACAGTATGTCTAACAAATCCAAAATAAAGCCAGTCAAGAAAAGTATCAGCGCCACTCTGGAAAGAATAAATTTGCAATCAAAGCCTGAAACTAATTTCCAGTCCAAAGTGTCCACAACACCTCAAACAGTATTAGTGTCATCCTGGCAATTCTATGGAACGAACAGGGACCACCAAGGTAGCGTCTCTTAAAGTGCAGCAAGGAGACATGAACTGAAGCAGTACCTATGGGGACTAGAGAAAAAGATGGGGATCTCTGTATCTGAACTTGCAGCCATGTTTCTAATTCTCTACTTGCCACACCTGCGTGCATTCTGTCCAATCAGGAAATCTTGATTTATAGTCTCTAACTCATTTTCAATTTGCTTACCAGTGAAGCTATAAACCTAGGAGTCATCCTTAAATACTGCCCCCTAACCCTAATCCCTGAGTATTCTAGATATAATCAAATCCCATCTACCCGCCAGTCTCTTGCCAAGTCTATCAAAAACACTCCTCGAGTCTGTTTTTCTCTCGCTTCCACTCCTCTAGAGCCGACGGTATCCATGCTCCTTCCTCCGTTACTTTTAGTTGTCAGTCTCTTCACTCTCGTTCTTATCTCACGTGTTCCATACAGCAATGGAAGCCCAGTTACAGTGCAGTTCTGCAGTCCCTGACGCAGAGACTCGGGAGTACCACCAGAATGTGCTGCACTCATAAGAAACTGTCAAGGAATACATTAAAGGATGCAGTTCTAATGCCACACTCTTGTCTCTAGTCCTTCACCAGCTTCCAACATCTTTCAATAAGCCTGAACAAATTGCATTTTCTGCTTGTTAGTTTCCTCACAACTTTACCATGCTCCTTCCTGCCCGGCGTGCACCAGCTGCTGCCTGCCTTTTGGTGCCTGCTTTTCAGTGCCTGCCTTTGGCTTTCTCCATTGCACAGAGCTCTTTCCGCAGATAGAATTCTTTCCCACCTGCTGGAAGCCTCTTTATTTTCACCCTCCAGTGGTGGCTTTTCATTCATCTAGCCTCGGCTGGAAGTATCCTCCAGCCCTCTAAGTAAACACAGCTTAACCCATGGTTCTATCCACAGCCCCTATTTCCCCTAAAAATAACGCAATCATAACGTGCTAAAAGTTGGGCCATGGTTCTTCCTCCCAGCCCCATGATCCCAGAAATAAGACTTAAATTCAAAATATATTTACATATACCTTGGCCATATAGGTAGACTCTTCTCTGACTAGACATAACTTAAAATATCCCATTTACATTGTGTCTCGTGGCTGGTTACCTGTGCTCAGGTCCATGCCTGCAGCTCTCCACATCTTCCCAGTGAATGTCAGCCTGACTCTGTCAGAGAATCCTTTCTGTTTTCCTGATGTCCCACCGGTTTCCTGCCTAAACCATAGGCCATAGGCCTTTTAACTAACAGGTGATACATGCATACAACACATAAGATACATTCTCTACAATAATGTGAGATTCTCTATCCATTGACGGCTTGTGAAAAAAATGTGAAATTTCACATATTCACAAACAAACATAGATCGACAATCTAAAATCTAACATAGATGGAAACAAATGAGCCTTGCTGTGTTTCCGATAAGGAAGATGTATGAAAGGCTAAAAGGAAGTAGAGAGAGGATGCACCTGCAGTGGACTGGATGCTGGCCTCCAAAATATACCCTTAATCCCAGGTCCTGGAATCTCTGAAACAGTATTTTTAGAAATAAATAGGGATCTCAATAGGCGCATTTACAACACAATTCCCAAGACTCAGGAAAAATCACAGAAGGGAGAATAAAAAGCATTTACGAGCCAGAGCAGCAGGATTCTGCCTAGCATCTTCTAGACACGACAGTCAGTATGCCAATCTGGACTAGAGAGGGTGCCAGCGGTGCCACACCCGGATAAGAGCTACAGGTAGTCAGTGGCTGATCAGAGAGGGAGAAGAGAGAGATGAGCTCCCTGATGGGCTATCCAATGATGGGTGAGTGCATGTCTGTCTGTCTGCCATCTGTCTGTCTGTGTCTGTGTGCAAAACAATAATAAAGAGGAAGAAGTCATAAATTTGAGAGAGTGGAAGGGACACTGGAAGAAGTGAAAGATAGGAGAACAAGATGAAAATTAGATATAGTACTCATAAAAATGTAAAATCTCTACATAATTTATCAATGTGGATCCTACTGCTGATGGTTACTATTCTTCTAAAAGAACCAAGTAGAGGACACAAAGAGAAAGCGATATGAAGCTGACACTAGAGTTGTCTAGCCACAAGTCAAGGATATCTAGAATCACTGGTGGAGAATGACGCAGGAAGGATTCGCCCCTTACAGTCACTGTAGGAAGTAGAATCCTATTTATACCTGTACGTTCTCATTTCTGGCCTCAAGAATTGTGAAGGAATTAAACATGTTTAAAACCACAATATTTGTGGAAATTAATTACAGTAGTCTATAGAAAGTAGAAAATACTCTCAGCTTAAGACAAAAATAGTAGTGAATTCTAACTAATACATTTGTTTTCTCTTTGCAGTGGCATGCATTAACAATTCTAAACTGCTTTCAATACAATGAAGAATTAATCTTGTGAATAAATATGCTGGGGCTGATGTAAATCAGGTTTCTCACTGTTGGAGAAAATAGCTACAAAAATGGGGGGAAAATGGGAAAGAAAAGGGCCATAAGGATCTTTGTAGCGTTCTAAACTAATATGAAGATACAAATAGAGAGAGGTGTTTATGTGTATATGGACCTGCCATTCTCCCACTTCATATGCTGAGTATCTGGAAAGCTATAGCGAGTCTACAAAGAGACCCTGAATTCTAACAACAAATTTCCAATTAAAAGAACCAGGGCTTCCTAGAAAAATGATTGACCCCAGCACTGGAAAAGGAAGAGGAACCTGAAACATCTCACTGTGCTAAAAAGACAGCTCTGCAAAGCAGATGGGGCAGGTTCAGGGGTAAAGTACAGGCTGGAGGGGCTTTAACTTCTGGGAACCTACAATATCAAACAAACAATGGTAGTGAGGTACTGTAAACCACTAGCTACAGTAAGAGCCTCTGTGTGCACACTAATGCAGAGAGCTAATCATTTTAAAGTCTCAGCTGTGGTGGTATACACCTCTAATCCAGCACTCAAAATAAAGCAAAGAAAACTACAAGTAAAAGTCTACACGACAGAGAGAGAGAGACAGAGACAGAGACAGACAGACAGAGAGACAGAGACAGAGAGAGACAGAAAGAGACGGAGACAGACAGACAGAGAGACAGAGACAGAGAGAGACAGAAAGAGACGGAGACAGACAGACAGAGAGACAGACAGAGAGAGACACAGAGAGAGAGGTCTTTCTTGCTCATTTCCTTATAATATATTAATTGATAAATATAAAATGATTTGCAATCATCACAGAAATAATCTTTAAGACAAGAATCACCAATAAATGCAAAAACTAGTAGAGGAAAACTTGAAACTAAGTATGATATTCATAGGACCACATACTCTCTCTGCAAATTACTCAATAATTACAAAGAAGAAAAATTTTATACTAGAAAAATCTGATATACACAATCTTATACAAGTAATCAAAGTTCACATCATTAATACGGTACGCACAGGCAGAGTACTATTTTGATGGCCATCTTAACACATAACCTGACTAGACTGGGCCTCAGATCCCTGCACTGCTCACCCCTCATCAGAGAAGCATCTTTGCAGTAGATGGTAGTTATCACAGAGACCCACAACTGAATGGTGTGCATTGGAACACTCAGCCCTGAATGGGCTATCTTTATCAAACCCCTCCATTCAAGGCTCAGAAATCTACGTAGAAGAGAAGACAGAAAGGCTGTGAGAGCCAGAGATGCTGGACTCCAGGGAAACACTGTCTTCCAGACACAACAGGTCTGCCACACATATAAACTCACAAAAAAATCTGAGTATCGTCCTGTATAGGGTGAACCCAGACAAAATCCCAGCACTGAGAAGGTGAGACTAAGTCCCACCATAACCAAGAAGCCACGTGCAATTGATACCTGCTGAGAAAGGGAAAATCCGTTTTCTCCAATGGAGTGAACTGGGTATATCAACAACACTCTAGGCCAGGCTAGTAGGTCAACACAGAACAGACTTGGGATTTTTCCTACATGGCTTTATGTTGTGTTTGCTTTTTTTTTTTTTTTATTGTTTTTGCTTTTTGGCTTTTTGTTTGTTTGTTTGTTTGTTTGTTTTCTGGGAAAGAGAGACCATAAAAAGTTGGGAAGGTATGGCAGTAGGAAGGACATGAGAGAATTAGGGGAGGAGAAAGATTCTCATCTGCAGCATACAGCACTGGGTCATTGTTTCTCTACATTGGCATCAGCTGGTGCACACACCCTTTTGGTATTTGTTTTTGCCATCTCCTTTGCATATTAATTCATTTAAAATGTGAATAATTAATTCCATGTTCATAAGCACCCCTTCAAGGCTTAAAAACTGGGCAACATGGGGAGGCACTGCATATCTTAATTTTTCCCAACTTATCCTATTAAACCCTCCTACGTTTCCACAAGCTGCCTACGACTGTGCTTCCACCAGGAATTCAGACAATACCTGCCAAAGAAATAAAACAACTGAGAGCATAAACCATAAATTAAATGAACGAGAAAAAACATCAGATATGAAATTTATCTAAGAACTATTTGGGTTTTTTTTATTGTTTTAGAATTCATATATATGCAATGATGTGTTCTGATCAAATCCATCCCCATTCCTTCAAATTCCCCACCAATATTCTTATATTGTGAGAAAATAAAGTGAGGAAGGGTACTGAAGCCCTAGCTCCTCAGTTCATCAAAGAGCTAGAATGTATTCAGAGACACTTAGCTCCATTTCCATTCAAGTAGAAAACACACGCTATCCTACTCTTTACTGATCATAACAAAACCACTGAAGAGAAAGCTGGAAGTAGCTGTCCAAATAACAGACTGGGGAAGAAAGCAGAATCGTAAGGAATACAGATCTTAAAAAAACTAATACTAATCTTAAAAAACTAATACTGGTATATCTCTGGGGTAATTTTAACTTCTGTATATCCAATCTAAGGCTATGTGGCTACCACAACTGACAAGAGTAAGCCAGCACGGAAAGGGATGGCTCTCCTGGCTTGAACAACGGTGCTGTGTTCTAGGTGGGAAGCAAAGGGTAAAGTAGGGAGAGATGAATCACCTTTGTGGCAAAGCTTTAGTAATTTAAACCATAATTTCTTTTCTCTTCCTACCTTCCTACCTTCCTTCCTTCCTTCCTTTCTTTATTATCTTACTCAAACATTGTTATTCTTCTGAAAATATACTGATTTGCATCTATGGTTATTTTTAAGATATTCAGTAAGTCAGCAGAAAGGGCAGGTGAGGCAATGGCTAAGGATCATTACCACCCTTGGACAGAGCACTGGTGGGTAAGCTGTCCAATGACTGAAGGCAGAACCAGCTAGTGAGTCTTCTCCAGGAAAGCCTTGCAGCACCTGAGGCACTGTGGGAACATGAGCTTGAAGTTGGAATCACTGGATCATCAGTGATTAATGTTTCTGTGGATTATAGCTCCCACATAGCTCAGGTTTTAGCTTTGCAGTTTTTATATGTAAATTTCTCATACTGCAGTCATCTATACAGAGTATATAATCAAATATGGCAAAATCTCTGGTACTCTGCCTTGCCTGATGGGCTGCACTAACGCCATGATTATGCAGCTGACAGTTATTGGGTCTGGGGCCAGCCTACACTCCAGTTGGAAACAGCCCTGCTGTCAATGGCCCAATTATTTCAAACATTTTCACCAGTTTGCAGCTTTCTTTGGAGGCATTTGGAGGCAGTGCCCAAGACAATACCCGCCTTCACTCTCATACCTCTGCATGCTAACCGCGCACTCTCCCATAGAGCTTTATCTTCACCCTGAATATATGCCACTGTATATGAAAGACTTATGAGATTAGGTTATCCAATGGAAAAGCAGATGTAGGTCCAATGCCCCATGAATAAAGGGATTATTCTGTGAGTATCTAGATAAACAGAAAATAACCTATAGCCACCACTTACCAAAAAAGCAAAAACAAACAAAACTATCCCAAGATAAATAACAAAAGCCAGGGTAGTAGCTGGAGAGAGAGCTCAGTGGTTAAGAGCACTCATCACGTTTACAAAGGACCGAGGTTTTGGTTTTGGTTCCAAGCACCTATATGGGGACTCACAATTATCCATAGATCCAGTTCCAGAGAATATGATGCCCTTTCCAAACTTCAAAGGGCATGCATACATACATGCGTTACATATGGCAAAACACTCATACGCATAAAATAAAATATGTAAATCTAAAAGGAAACTTTAAATCCAGCAGGTTAAGAATAGAATTTGAAAAGTATGCAAGAAGTTTTAAGGGAAAAAAAAGGCACTTGGGAGAGGGCTCAGTCAGGGAAGTGCTTGCATTACAAGCATGAGGACCTGGCCTTGATCCTCCGAACCCAGGGAAAACATAGGCATGTGCAGAGGTCTCAGGTCCTCAAATGTATACAGGCTATGGCCACTGCTCTTAGTTGCCCTCCAGAACTAGACAGCAAGAGATTATTACAGAAGGCACTGCATACTTGGTACAGGACATAGAAATGAATGAGAGACTGAGCTGGAACTGCCCTCCTGCTGCCACAGTGCCAGAAAGGGCTATGACAAAAACTCTAGTCTAACCATAACCCTGAGCTCTGAGAAACACTGTCTCAAAAAATAAGGTAGAGAAGCAATTGAAGAAGATACTCTCCATGTCAAACTTCTGACCTCTCCACATGCCTACCTGAGAATGAATACTCATGTTGTCACAATGAGAATGACAAAGGGACACTCAATATTACTGGTCATTAAAATGTTTCTATTGGAAATACACATGAAATCCACTAAACATCATTTATAGTGGCTAGACTCAGAAAACCAATATCCCTAACTGCTAGAGAGGCTACAACATAAAAACAGGTCCATCTAAAGTCTACTCACAAATGTCTGTGATTGTTCTGTTCTTGTAAGTTTGTGCTCAAACGGCCAGTGATCTACTTATAGGATAAGAAGGAGAAGTCAAGGCTAAAGTTTTGCTTCATCAGCTACTAAATGGTGATGTCATTGGTGAGATAATAAAAACAGCTGCAGAAGGCAGAGGTCTATAAAGAAAAGCCTTAGTTTTCTTTTTGCTGTTAGGCTGGGGGCTAGTATACATGTAGTTTAGTGTGTCACTCCAGTAGTAAGAGAAGACAAGGTGAGAGCTGTCTCTAAGATGTCAGTGTCAATGCAGGGCAGTTAATGCTATCTGACCCAATGAGTGCAGTCGGATGGCAAGTATAAAGACTAGACAGGGCTCCTTGATAAACCTGGGACACCCCAAAATTTAGAGGTTGAATTGAAAAAGGATGAAAAGGATACTTAATGAAGCAGGAAGAAAACCAAATAGATGCACTGCTAGTCAAGGAAAGATGTTTCAGGAGGCAAATCAACTATGCTAACTATGCTAATTAGCCAACACACTAATCCAGTTACAGTACTCTAAGAACTGAGAGACCACGGATACGATAAGGACAGATACTGCTAACACATGAGTAATCTGAGCACAACAAAAGGACTGAGAAACGGTAAGTGATGAATTCATACAAAATATAGGCTCCTCAACGATCCAATTAATCTGTCTAAAATGGAAATAATCAACCAATTATTAAACTGAGGAAAAGAAATTTTTAATGATTTCCAGTTAGCAGGTAACTGGTCCAATGTGATCCCACTAAATATCTATCTTTGGGCCAGGAATAGCTTATAAATTACAATAAAAGGAAACACCCTAACAACTCAGGATGTACCTGCCTTTGAGAAGGTGGGTACCTTAGCTTTTCCAGTCTAGCACATTACTCCACACTTCCACTCTTCTGCTGCTGGATTCAGGGACGTCCAGTCTGTCAGCCACCAGCCCACGTGTACCCCATGACAGATATGAATGAGGCCAACATAAAATCACTATGAGGTAGGTTTTTGCAATTTGTTTTTGTAGCTCATTTGTGAAGATTCTGTATGTGGACATTGTGGACAATGTGCTATCTCACTTATGAAGAGGGGGAACAGCCTGATCCACACAGAGACCGGCCTGATATCACAACCTGAGGCATAGCCGGCTCCATGCTCACTGGGATGCAAGTTTGCTGCCACTATTCCTTGTTCCCATACTCGGGAACTGTACAGACAGCTCCTACTTAACCATTTCAAACCTTTAAACTGCCTTTTCCTGTTCAAAGAGCAACCCAACATCAGTCCACGCAGGTATTCAGAGAAGACAGAAAGAAACTGATAATTTATTGATAACTATTAATTACAGCTGAAATAGCATCTTAGCATATTAAAAAACAAAGCAATAGAAATGGCATTTGTTAGTAAACACAAAGGAACACCTTAGCAGTCAGAACAAGAACACAAATAAATACATTACATTGAAAAGGCTCCGAGACTGTGAATGTTACTTCTTGTTTGTAAAGACAGAAGCGTGACAAAGACCATGGGAATGTTAAGTGTTCCTGTGTTCAAACGGAGACCAAAATTAGTCATAACTAAATGAAGTTCAACTAAGGATTCTCAGCTGGATCTAAACAGATGCAGTACCACAACTATCACTAGTGGAAAATTTTTAAAGTGACACCTATTAAATAACCATTAATGACTAAAACACCTTTTTATCAAATAAGTTGGTTTCTGTCTTTCCATCTTTATCTAAATAATAGAGGTCTTGGGAGAGGCAAGAATATTCCTTTACTCAACAACCTTAACAGAAAATTGCACAGAAGAAAGAATTAAGTAACTTCTTGTCTCTCATGATGTGCTCTATGCTGCATAAAGAATACCACATATCCATGACCAATGCTGTATCTTGTAATCTTGTATCACCCACCCACACAAAGACACACACACCGATCTATACTAAACCAGCTATTGCTGTGGCTGCTTCAAAGATTACAACCATAAAGGAACCCACTGCTGAAGTACCATTTGCTGTCAGAGAAGAGCAGGAGCCTCAGGGTCCACAAATACAAGTGCCCCTGTCATTGGCATGGTGCGCTAACAGCTCACTCTCATGAAGACATGAAATGCAGCAAGGAAAATACTGTGCATTTATCCTAAGGTTCTTAGCACAGTCTGTCTGTCCATCTTAATAAACATCACAAATAAAATGTGTGAGAATGTTGTGTTAAGTGTGTATAGAGCTTTAATTTGGAAATTAGAATACTTTTTCTCAGGTTGGAGAGATAGCTCAGTGGTTAACAGCACAGACTGCTCTTCCAGAGGTCCTGAGTTCAATTCCCACCAACCACATGGTGGCTCACAACCATCTCTGAGATCTGATGCCCTCTTCTGGGATTTCTGAAGACAGGTACAGTGTACTTATATATAATAAATAAATCTTTTCAAATAATACTTTTTCTCTAGAGTCACAGTATTATAGGCTTTTTAGCCCACCTTCTCTGATACAACTTCTCAACTCTACCGTAATTATAAACTTCCAGTCAGTGTAACAGTTACAAAAACAGGATGGAGGCTAGGTTTAGCACAGGCTCGTCACTTACCAACCCAACCCTAGAGATCAGCCACACAGCCATTTCCTTCCATGAATCAAGTTCTGTAAAGCCCGGGACTTTAAAACATCTGAGAGACATAAATACCCCTTTGAATACATCACAGAGAAATTTACCCTCCTTCAGCGTCTACCACTCCAGTGACCTAGGTACTCCAGCAGCACAAATGGCTCCTCTTCTGAAACCAGGAACTTGTAATAGTCACTGACTTGACAAATAGTTTGCATCAGCTGTGTGATAAATTCTAGATAGTCCATAGATAGTCCACATATCCATCCGCATCTCAATTTCTTAGCTCTTCTATTTTCTATATCCTAAACATCAGCTACTCCCTCAGGGTAATCTGGAGTGTTCTCCTCATTGTGCCTACAGTAAGGAACTAACTTTTATCCCACTACCCCTCAATCAGAATATTTCATCCTAAACCCAGAATCCCCAACAAAACCCAAAAACATCTCATGAGGAAAACAGTAAAATAATGTGGAAGGAGAAGATGGGGAGAACATGTACAAAATAGCATTGTAGCTATGAAAATTCCTTATGGAACCTAGTACAACGTTTCACAGCGTGCACCAAGTTATGTTTATGTAAAATAGCCTACCCTGTGAGTATACAGATATATATAAAATAACCTACCCTGTGAGTATACAGATGTATATAAAATACCCTACCATGTGAGTATACAGACGTATATAAAATACCCTACCCTGTGAGTATACAGACTTATATTTTGTAGTCCTTACGTCTTTTGTACCCCGTTTCTTCTACTTTTTCTCTCACACCAACAGCAGCAAATCTTAGTATATGTGTATGTGTGTAATATTTATGAATGTGTTCCTATAGAGGTGTGTGTGTGTGTGTGTGTGTGTGTGTGTGTGTGTGTGTGTATTCATGTGGTGGGCAGAAGTCAGTCAGTATCGAATGCCATCCTCAATTGCTTTCCACATTATTTGTTAAGACAGGGTCTCACTGAACCTGAATCTATCCAATTCGACTAGAATGTCTGGCCAGTAAGTAAGGCCCAGGAGTCCAGCGGCCTCTGCCTCCCTGGCACTGAGATTAAAGCAGGTTGCTACACATGGCTTCTACATGGGTGCTTGGGATCTGAACTGAGATCCTCATGCCTGCCTAGCAAACACTTCAGCCAATGAGCATCTCCAGAGCCCCACAACCTAGGTCCTTCTGACCCTACTGAAAGCCCATCCTAATATATTCCAACACAAGCAGAGAACATTGCTCTGCCAGGAGATGGTGGCCCTTGCCATTTCTAATCTGAGGCTACTTATATGTGTAAGTGTCTTTTCACAGATGAATCTACTTCTGTCCCTTCCATTATTAATATAAAAATTCTTTCCTCATCTTCAGTACTAATCTTTCCTTTTCAACCTGATCACAATTCCTCCCACTTCTTCAAGGAGCTTTCTCACTACTTAATATGTTTGGGTTTTTTGTTTTGTTTTGCAGAATTATATTAGGTTTCAATTGTTGTGTAACATATGTCACAAATTTAGTGGCTTATAGGACCCCTCATTTATTATGATGTATTTCACAATGTGGCTGGACTCTGCTGAGTGTTTCTCAGATTGGAGTAAGGATTCCAAGAGGATCACATTCCTTTCTTGGAGCTATGAGGAAGAATCTACATCCAAACACATTCAAGCTTTGGCGAATAGACATTACTTGTGGTTACAGGACTCGGATTCTCAATTCTCCACTGTTCATCCATGGGGAAGGGAGTACTACTCTGAGCTACTGAAATACATGCTCATTTCTTGCACTGTGTACCTTCAAGGATAGTAAAAAATCTTTCTCATACTGCATCAGACAAAAGTCACACTGACAACTTTTTATAAGAAAATCTTATCCATACTTCCTCTTGAAAGAGCCAAGAATCATTATCTTGAAATGTCTAGGCTTTACCTGATTTGACTGAAAGCATCAATGAACAGTTTACTGTATGACTGAGAACTCTAATCTTCTGGTCTTTCAAGGGTCCACATCCACACATTTGCTGTCTTGACCCCCACCACACATCCTGAAGTGATTTGTTAGAATCATTTCCTACCTAATAGACTAAACACTTAAAAAGCATCCAATCTAATCTTTTAACAAGGCTTTCCTTAATTTATCTTTCTCTTAGGATTAGACACAAGCAACAAGAAGCAAATGGCACCCCTTCCACTTTGCTTAGAAACATCTGCAGCCATGGGCCAAAATTCAGCAGTCTTAGGCTTTGATTCAGTGTGCAAATTACTGTGTGTAGCTTCAGGGATAGTAAAGTTCCTTGACATAAATTCCACCTCACACTCAGTTTTTTTTGCCAGGGATCCTAAAATATGTCTGTCTGCCTGCCTGCCTGTCTGTCTGTCTGTCAGTCTGGCTGGCTAGTTGTCGTCTTTGAAAAGCAATCTTGCTATATTGCCTAAGCTGGCCAAACTTACAGATCCTGCCATCTCAGCATTTCCAAAGAGCTGGAATTATAAAAATGCAACACCACATCAGGCTTCAGGGATCATTTTTAAGTGTTCTCCTGTGAAGGCTAAATCCAAAAATCATAATCACTCTTTCCTATGGTCCTGTACCATAACTTACTCAGGTAATTAACCTTTTGTATCCAAGAGTTCATATCTACAGTCAAGAGAAGTGAAGACTCTTGGGAGACATTGAGAACTCTCCCTACAACAAAAGCTATAGATGTGGTAATTCCAAAACTATGTTCTATGTATACCAGACGAGTAGACACACGTATGATGTTGGAAGCCAAACTCCTCACTGCTGGAGAAGTGAATTATAAATATTGAACTAAGAAAGGATGTGAGATTTGATTAGAATCAGATCTGTCCATATGAATTTATGGTTTTTAATATATTTTATTCTGTTTGCCTCCCTGCTTGGTCTGTCTTCTGCATATGAGAGAAAGGGACAACCCAGTGACAATGAATACATCTAGTACCCAGATCTTGATTTCTATTAAGAACCCTTTATTAAAAGTAGCCATGGGGGTTGAGGGCAAACCACAGAGAGATGGCTCAACACTCAGAGCACCCACTGGACGCTCAAGAACTAGGATATGTAATTGCAGTTCCAGGGGATCGAATGCCCTTCTCTGGCCTCTGCGGGCACCTGGCACACACATGGTGCACAGATGTACATGCAAGCAATAAAACTTAAAATATATTAAAAATGAATCAATAAGTAAGCGTAGTCATGAATACCGGACCTGGCGATGCCACACCTTTAACACTATTACGTGATGAGCAAACATGATGAGTAGATCTCTGAGTTTGAGGCCAGCTTCGTCCTCCACATAGTGAGTTCCAGAAAAACTACACAGTGATTCTCTCCCTCTCCCTCTCCCCCTTCAACCTCCCTCACTCTCTCTGTGTGTGTCTCTCTCTCCCTCTTCCACTTCAACTCCCCCGCCCCAAAATAAAGATAAAGAAAATATCAATGGGTCCCTGGAGACACAAAGAATAACAGAACAGGAAAAGTACTAGAACACTCTTTTGCACCAGAGTGTTAAGAAAGTAATCCAGATTCCCCAAAATGATACAGATACATCAAAAGGTCAGAATCTACCATTAGAGTATCTGTTAGATAAAAAAAAAACTTTGGCTAACAAAATAAAATGAATCGCAACATTCATGAAATCATTTGTGTATGTTTGCCAGGCACTGGCTTTCAGGATAGCCAGGGCTACACAGAAAAAGGCTGCCTTGAAAAACCAATTAAAGCCAGGTGATGGTATGTGTGCCTTTAATCCCAGCACTGGAGAGGCAGAAACAGGGTGGCCTCTGTGAATCTGAGGCCAGTCTGATGTACAGAGCTAGTTCTAGGATAGCCAAGGCTATACAAAAAAACCCTGCCCCGCCCTCCAAAAAAAAAAAAAAAAAGAAAAGAAAAAGAAAACAAAACAGAAGGAAGCCAGATGTGGTGCTGCGTGCTTTCAATCCCAGCCTTGGGAGACAGAGGCAGGGGGAATCTCTGGGTTTGAGGCCAGCCTGGTCTACGAAGTGAATTCCAGAACAGTCAGGGCTACACAGTGAAACTCCATCTCAAAACAAAACAGAAAGGAAAGAAGGAAAAAAGGAGGGAAGGAAGGAAGAGAGGGAGGGACGGAAGGAAGGAAGGAAGGAAGGAAGGAAGGAAGGAAGGAAGGAAGGAAGGAAGTTAGTTAGTTCAGGTTCTCATTCTCTTCTTCCCGGAAGGAATAATCCTTAGCTGACACTGAGAAATGTTACTAATAAGTCAGAAAGTTATGGTGGAATCACGTCCTCTGTCATCTCAACGTACTGGAACCTGTACACCTCTCCTCTCACTTTACCTAGGACCAAACCACCCACAGGATAGTTGACAATACTTTATCTATGTAGCCAAAAACATTTTTCCTATAAAGATGCTGCCCCAAGGACAGACTGGTGCCACATTTTTGCAGATCTGAACATTCAGTGTTAGGGGGTGCATTCAATAACCTATTCTTGCTCAACCAAGACAGGGTTCGTATGGTCCGTGCAACAATTCATGAACCCCAACAGTTCACAGTTCAGCCTAGCATGTATGAGCTCCTCATTCTATCCCAGCATCACAAAAGGATTGCACTTAAAAAAAAAAAAAAAAACTGCTTAAGGAAATAAAAATACATCCAGAATTCACAGTTATTTTAATAAATAGTAAAAAAAATTTTACATCTTAGGGAAAATAATTTACTACTAAAAAAACATGACTAATGTATTTGCTCTCCAAGTAATAAGGATAATTATTTGGAGTGGCTAGGCATCAAGGATGACCGCCTGTGCACTTAAAAATAAATACAATCCCTTCGATAGCTCAGCTAGTAGAGAACAGTAGAAAAAATAAAATAAAAATAAATATGGCTTTTATAACATTCCTTCCCTACAGTTATTATAACTCCTCTACCCCCCACAATGGAAGTCCACTCGTAGAAAGAAAATCTCTCCCTAAAAGGTTCAAACATTCAAACATTCAGAATCCACTGATCCAACCCTCTTCAGTTTAGTCATATAATAAGGAAACAAATGGCACAGACTTGCTTTTCTGTGGAAAGCAATTGAAGCCAATAGTGGAAAGAAGTGAGACCCTGGATGAATTTATACAAGAAAATTAATGATGAGGTTATATGACTACTTCAGTAAGTATTCACTTATTTAAAAAACCTATTAAAACACCTTTGAATTTAGCTCTATAAAAGTTTATTGGTAAGAAGTTCTGATTTACTGAATTGTATTGGCTTAACGGTCACACATTTCTAGGCTCAAGGCCAAGAAGTCCCATATGAACACCAAGTACAATGTGTGCTAAAGAGCTGAAAGCAACAGGAAAATGTTCTGACTCTAAGAAATGTGCTCAAGTTCTGGTTTAGAATAAATGTATTTCATTATTCTATGACCACAGTTGTTACAAGACTGCTTTTGAAAGGTTTAAATATTAATTACAAAATTGTTTTTGATTGTTCTTGTGCTGGTTATCTGAACCTGCAAGGGTAACATTCCATTTTCCTAGACAAACAGCCAATGTAGCTCGTAAACTCAAACACAGAACATGATCGGTTTCCAAGACAAGGTCTCTCTGTAGTCCAGACTGGCCCCAAACTCACGTCCTCCACTTGCTGGGACTGTAAGCACGCACCATCACAGAACCTGATTTTCAAAAGTATTTCCTGGGGAAACCCAACAGGCATCAGACAAAACTAGTGTCCTATGGCTGAAGGAAGTGGTGCTGTCTGCCCCACTGTTAGGACTTCAACCATACAGCACGACACAGTTGCGACCCTCCTGAAATCAGACACTGTGGTCACCCACAAGAAATCACACAGGACTGGGCCCATTAACACTCCCTCAAGGGGCACACTAGCTGCACGAAGCCCGGGCATGCCTGAGCATGTGTGAGCAGTTCAGAGCTTCTTGGGAAGGAGAACTTTTCCTTGAAAGCATGACCTCTGATAAATTGTCCATTATCCTGTAACCTCTCACCTACGCCCCAAATTAAACTCACTGGCTCACCACGCTAGCTGTGGGTGGACCCTCCTCTCTGGTCTGTTCTTGGTGCCCTCCCTACCTGTAGAGGGGGTCACTTACTCACATCTCCCAGGAAAGGCTCCATGCATTCCCTCTCAGCCCTGAGGTAAGCATACATGACTTCTCAACTGTAAAACACACAAAACATGGCTCCAAGACTTAAGTGAGATCAACACTCTGACATAAGAAGTATTTTTCAGATACATAAGATAAAAACAGACATTAAAATTAAAGACAGGAACCAGATGTAGATCTCTCCTGAGACACAGCCAGAATACAGCAAATACATAGGCGAATGCCAGCAGCAAACCACTGAACTGAGAACGGGACCCCCGTTGAAGGAATCAGAGAAAGAACTGGAAGAGCTTGAAGGGGCTTGAGACCCCATATGAACAACAATGCCAAGCAACCAGAGCTTCCAGGGACTAAGCCACTACCCAAAGACTATACATGAACTGACCCTGGACTCTGACCTCATAGGTAGCAATGAATATCCTAGTAAGAGCACCAGTGGAAGGGGAAGGCCTTGGTCCTGCTAAGATTGAACCCCCAGTGAACGTGATTGTTGGGGGGGAGGGTGGTAATGGGGGGAGGATGGGGAGGGGAAGCCCATATAGAAGGGAAGGGGGAGGAGTTAGGGGGATGTTGCCCTGGAAACCAGGAAAGGGATGTTGTTGTTTAGGCTGTCATCATAAGCACAATTTCAAACTGCAGGGCTAAGGAATCAGCCGAGTCAATAACGTTCCTGCCATCTTCAGGTCCAGAGCCCTAGCTACTGCATTTCCTTACTGCTATTAACCCCGATGGCTGTTCTTACGTGTGCATGTGTGTTACAGTGAACATGTGCAGGTCACAGCACTGTGTTTACTACTTGTTTCTCTCCTTCCACCATGTGGGTCACAGGGACTGAACTCAGGAGTTCAGGCACAGCAGCAAGCACATTTACCAGGGGTCATGGTTTGAATGAAAACTCCCGTAGGCCCACAGGGAGCAGTGCAACTAGGAGGTGTGGCCTTCTTGGAGTGGGTGTGACACTGTTGGAGAAAGTGTGTCACTGAGGGTAGGCTTTGATCTCAGATGCTCAAGTCAGGCTCTGTGTGGTACTCTTCCCTGCTCTCTGTCAATCCAGATATAGAATTCTCAGCTATATCCACTAGACGATAACGGACTAAACAATTAAATGTTTTCCTTTAAAGAGTTGCCATGGTCATAGTATCTCTTCACAGCAATAGAAACCTTAATGATAACACTTCCTGAGCCATCTTTTTGCAGGGTAATGATTTTAAAACACTAGATAAATTCATTTTTGAAAAGAATGGTCAAGTAACCACTGCAGTCTAAGTACAAAATTAATATTTAAATTATATTGAAATATTTTGAAAATCATCACACACTCAGGATTCAGTAATAATCTACCAATAAACAAAAGACTGTGATCCTATACTATACTATACTATAGGCAGGCATTACTACAGGTTCAACATGGGGCGATCTGAAAGAACACTGTGTCAATTGAATCTAACAATTCACCTAGAGCAATTAAAATAGGTTACAGCCAATTTTCCTCATTCGAGTGTTATGATGCTGAATAAGCATATAAATGGATTCTGAGAGCCTGTGGTCATACTTTCAACCAATGTGATAGTGTCTGTGTTTAAGAACACCTTGTTTAATTTACATTGCTGATTCATTAACACTGGATTCATAATCAATGACAATTTCATTTGTACCTAAATATAGCTTGGCTAACACATACATTGTCTTTATTATACATACCACACACGTGTGCTGGAGAACACTAGACAGTAGCATGGCTCTTTCCCTCATGTTAGGGAGTCGTTTTAAATAGCAAAATCATCAACCAAAAGCAAGCAGGGAACATGATATAAAATAGAGAATATTTATGAACCCTGATTACAATCCCAGTTCTGAAACAGGAAATAAAAGATAGTGTTGTCTTGTTCAGATTCAGATTTTGGCTGCTCTTTGTAAACACACATTCACATACAACCATGAAGGTACAGTGAGTATTGATCTGGAGTTATAAAACGTTTAAGCAAATAGATGAACTCAGAGCAAATACAGAACTCAAAATTACAATATGAGTTATATTATACTAAACTAATTCCATAAAGACCACCATTTTGGAAGAAGGGTCACCGTAGACAAGTAGATGACAGAGCAAAGACATGAAGCAGAGTGAGAGAGGGCATATAAACGCACACGATGGGCAGGCCCTGGGGGAGAAAGGGGCCAAAGGACCATGGGCTTCATGCTCCAACTGTGGCCATCTGAGGGAAGCCTGGTGACACTGTCCTAAGCAGAGCCTCCCAAAGAACCCACACAACTGTGAGAAGCAGCAAAGTATTACTCACTTAACATACTAACATTTAGGAAGAATTATTACATGACCACTGAAACTAATAGTTTATCAATGTGCTGACCAGATAGGATAGGATGCTGTGACCCCACACTCAGAAAGCTGAGGCGGGCCCAGCATGGAGGAAGAGGGGAGGAGGAGGAGGAGGACGATGACGATGAGGAGAGGCAGGGAATGAGGGATGGGGTAAAGGAGGAAGGAGAGGGAGTAAGTGAGAAGATGGAGTGAAGGGGAAGACAGTGGGGGAGGAAAGGTGTGTTGAACTCGCATCGATTAAAGCACCCCCCACGCTTACCTTGGTGTTGGCCATGTCGACGATATACTGGTCTCCCTTTATACACTCCATGACTTCAAAACCATCTCTGTCAATTACCTTGGCCTGTGAGCTTCCAGAAACAACCAGAATCATGTCTCCTGTGTTACTGTACTGTAACGACTTGATCTGATGGCTATACAAAACAAAAAACAAGAGAGTCTAGTGAAACAGAGGGGTTTGTTTTTTAGTGCTTTTGCTACATTTAGCATAGTGAGGGGAAAATGTTATACAACTATAAAATTAATAATTCCAGAAGCACGAAATGACCCTCCCATATTCCACAGCAATTTACCAAAACCTTCTAGATTTACACTTCTAATCCAACCAACTCTTGAATATACTAGCTCTTTTCCAATAAGCTCGTCTGCATAATTTTAAAAGCTGTATCTTGTCTGTTAACCACAATGGTTTTTTTTTTTTTTAAGAAAAAAGAAATGAGGGTGTCTTCTGTGCACAACTAGATACACTGAACGTCTTCTATTTTAGCAAATGCAGGATGGAGTTTAAGCATTTCACTGAGGCCAATCATGAGAGGCTCTGTCAGCCTCACCCACAGATTGCCTGGGAACAGGGCCTATCACCATCTCAGCTACGGTCACAAAGATATACAAAATCTCATGTCTAGAATCCATGTATATACAAATAGTCTAAAGTCAGAAAAACTGGGCTTCTCAATTGTTTTACCACAGGCTTTTCAGGTAAGTGACAGCCAATCTTTTTAGTTACTTGCATACTGAAGAAATATGTATAATTTAAAGGGGGAGCCGGTTTACAGCTAGTTTAATTATACATGATTTCTGTTGGTTCCTCTTTGTTTTGATACTGTACTCCAAATTCAAGAGCCTGACTCTTCAGCTCCCCAAGTGCAGATTAGAGGTATCACATCCAATTCAAAGAGTCACTCCTTACATGTATGCATATGTGCGTGTGTGTGTGTGTGTGTGTGTGTGTGTGTGTGTGTGTGTGTGTGTGTGTGTGTGTGCACCAGTGTAGGTCAGAAGACAGTATTTGAGTCCTTTGGAGCTGGAGTTACAGGCAGCTGTGAGTTGACCGATGCTGGCCTCTGGAAGGACGGGGGTGCTCTTAGCTGTTGAACCACCTCTGCAGCCCCCACATTCAGCTTAAACAATTCATGATTCTAAGAAAAAACAGTGAACTATAAGTTGTCATAGAATCTGAAAACTTAGGATTGTAAATTCTTATTTAAAAAATCTAACCTCAGAGATAAAGAAAGTTATCAAAATTAATAGGTTAAGTCTTTTACCATCTTGTCTCCCTCTGCAAATTTATATGTTAGTAGATAAAGTCTTTAGCAGGCAATCAGATATAAATGAGGTGAACTTTACTCATTAAAGAATAGATTTCTAGGGGTTGGGGATTTAGCTCAGTGGTAGAGCACTTGCCTAGCAAGCTCAAGGCCCTGGGTTCGGTCCCCAGCTCCGGAAAAAAAAAAAAAAAAAAAAAAGATTTCTCCAGGTAAGATTTTGAAATGGGGGTGGTGGTAGACATATTCAAGACTGAGTTCTATCCCCAGCACTATACAAGTTACGGCGGGACAGAAGCTGCATCCCCATGAGCAGTGAAAGAGAGAGGGAGTCCAAATATGAAACATTACTCTATTCTAAAGAGAAAGAGGCCAGAAACATTGATTGTGTGCAGGGAATATGAAAGAATGCCTGAAAGTGAAGAGACAAGCCCACAGCTCTCACAAGCCTCAAACCCAATTGTGAATCTGCTAAGACTGTGATTCCTCAGGTGGATCTGGAGTGTGGAGAAATCCAATTTCGTCACTCTACATGGTTCAGAAGGCAGCAGCCTGGTAACATTTTGAGAGACAACTTTTTCATTAAAACCTGAGCTACCTGGACAGGCTACACGGCTTACCAGGTACAGGTACTTGCTGCCAAGCCTGAGTCCTGAGTTCATCTAGTAGCAAGTTATCCTCTGACCTCTACGCATGTCATGGAGTGTGTGGGTATGCACACACGCACACAAACAAGTAAATGTAATAAAAAAAAAAAAAAAAAGAGCAACCTTGATGTCCTGAGAAGAGGTGACTGCCACAAACCAAAAGATGACAGAAAATGTGGTTCAGTCAGAAAAATAAGTGATGCACACATATTCACATACATCACACACATCACACATGTACGCACACGCGCGCGCACGCACACACACACACACACACACACACACACACACACACACGCACACACAAAACTAAAGTAATGTGTGACCATAGGAGGCATTTTACCTCAAAGTCTATCATTACCATGTAGAAGAACACCCAGAAGTGATGCTCTAAGCCACACACGTGCCTGTGGGAAACAAGTCTAGAAAAACTGACCTAAGGTCAGTATCTCTAAGGAAGAAAGTACCACTGGACACAAGGCACGCTTTGTAAAGTACTAGGAATGGGACCCTTAAGTAGGTTCTACCCTGGATCACAAAATTTAAATATCCTTCCTTAGAAGGTACTTCCTGGACTTACATTTATTCATAAGATATAAAATCATTTGTTTGACTCCTACATATTAATTGTTCATTTATTTTCTCAGCTCTAAATCCATCCTTCAACGTCTGCTCTGTAAAAATGGATGTGAGTACAAAAAATGCTTTTTCTTTACTGACTGGCATTTGTTAGACTGGACTGTAAAGTTTTATCAGAAGGGCTTTAGAAAGACACTGGAGGAAATGTCTAGTATGTTCCTCTTGACGAACCCATGTATGGACATAGCTTTTCCAGGGTCCCCCTCAGAAACATGTGCAATGTTCTCCACATCAGGTTCCTGGAGTGCATTTGTTCCTACAGCCATTCCCTCAGACAGCATCAGAGCAGCATGACTGGTAAGAGAGATTTCTGGAAAGTTCTACCATCACAGAACCAGAGCCACCTCTCTTCAGCCAGTGATTCACAGCATGCCATTTCAGAGAAGGTCTGGATCTCAATGCCAGAGGCTCCTCTTTGAACATTATACATCAGTCCCAAAGACAGAGGACACTGCGTGTGTGTGTTTGAATATTCTTTACAGTTCTCTTTTTACCAATCAGTCTCTGAACTTCTATTATAGTCAGCAATCTTATTAAAGTGTTTCTGGTTAAATTACATCACATTTCTACACCCTACTAAGACTCTGACAGATCAAATTTTAGGCAATCAATCAGGAACTGAGAAAATTAGTGTCTATTTAGACCAATTGGGGTTTTTATATATGAACAAAACACATCAGATCTTGGATAATTAGACAGCTCAGAGTGTTCAACAAAGATCTTTGAGTAAGACTGTGAGAGCTTGGGGCTGGAGAGATGGCTCAGCGGTTAGCAGCACTGACTGCTCTTCCAGAGGTCCGGAGTTCAACCCCCAGCAACCACATGGTGGCTCACAACCATCTGTAATGGGATCTGATGCTCCTTTCTGGTGTGTCTGAAGACAGATACAGTGTATTCAAACACATAAAATAAAATAAACCTTTAAAAAAAAAAAAAGATTGTGAGAGCTTGCTAGCGTGGAAGACAAATCTGTTACTAGCACTTCCGTTGGGAAGTGTTGATTTTCTTCAATCATGCTAAGAGAGCTGGTCTTGTACACTATCACCGTTTTCTGGCTATGAATTTCTGTTTTCAAAGGGAAGTTAAAAATCTTAAAAATAGCAAAATTTAAGGTAGAAGCAGGCAACAAAAAGAGAGTGATCCCGTCTCTCTGGAGGCTCCACCCAACTCTGTGTGCGTTCAGAGGGCGGAGACCTACGTTCCCAGCAGTCGCACCAGCACCGCTTTGCTTGTCAGCTAGAGAGGAAAATGTTAACACCCCGTGTGCTCTCTGAAACCCACTTTGCCAACGCTCAGACGAAAGCATTCAGTACCAACCTCATCATTTCTGACCCACTTTGCTCTTAATTCTGCTAGCCACAGAGTTAAAAGGATGGGATTAGGAGTCATTAGACACAGTACTAAGGAGTATCAAAGGGCTTGTTCAAGGGGTATAGTACATCTGCTCCTCAAATTCCTGCCTATACAACTAAGATTCCGATCAAAGAGAGGAGAGAGAAAGCCAATCTGACGGTAAACTAGAGTCATGAGGAAGTGAATGTTCTCAGGAGTAACTCTGACACCAGAGGATGGCTTAGTAGCGTTGCTCAATTCTTTCTGTGAAGTTATTCACAGGGCAAAGTGGGAGAATATGAGAGTGAGGGGAGTGGGAAGGTGAAGATTGAGGATCCTTTTAAGTACCTTTTGCTTGGCTAGCAAAACAAGCTGGGACATGCAAGACAGATAAACACAGCTGTCCGGGGCTGTCACTTGGGGCTCATGAGCCAAGGTGCCCGGCTGGAGTGAGAAGTGCACCGGAATGTGAGTCAGAAGTCTAGAGATCCAAACCCTCACTCTAACTGGCTGTATGATGAGCTAGCTTCTGCTTCCGGTCTTCTTATTTTATAGAAAACCCAGGGATAGGAACAGGTGCTAGGACTAGACAAAGTGGTTCCTGAGCCACACTATGCACATGCTACCTGGGTAAGTCTGCTGAGTTCTGGTTTTCTCCACCAAATAAGGAGAATAACACTTAACTTACAGAATTGCGATAAGGGTTGTAAAAACAATATTACACAGTGGAGCTGAAGAGATGGTTCAGTGCTTAAAAGCACTCTCTGATCTTCCAGTAAACCTGGGTTCAATTCCCAGCATCTGCATGGCTCCTTACAACCATCTATAATGCAAATTCTAGGGGATCCAATGACCTCTTCTGGCCTCTACAAGCATTGAGTGCATGTGGCACACATGCAGACAAAACACCCAAATATACTAAAAATCAAACCAACAGTGTCAGCTAACCCAGACACCTGGGAGCTCCCAGAGATTAAGCCACCAACCAAAGAGCAACCATGGGCTGGTCTGAAGCCCCCAGCACATATGTAGCAAAGGACTGCCTTGTCTGGCCTCAGTGAGAGAAGATGTGTCTAATCCTGTAGAGACTTGATGCCCCAGGGAAGCACCCTCTCAGAGGCAAAGGGGAGGAGGGATGGGGTGAAGAACTCTGGAAGGGGAGGACTGGGGGTGGGGGGGTGGCAACATTCGAAATGTAAATAAATAAATGTTGAGAATAAAACTTAACTTATAGACTGAAATAAGGATTGAAAAATATTATACACCAGAACTGTAGAAATGGCTCAGAGGTTAGGAACACTTGTTTACTCTTTGAAGAAGGTTCCCAGCAACTACATGCCAGGTCACAACCATCAGTAACTGCAATTCCAATGGATCTGACACCCTCATTGGCCTCAAACACACACTTGATCCATATACGTACATACAAGTGAATAACTATATACTAAAATAACATTTGGTCTAAATAATAATAGTAGTAGTAGTAGTAGTAACAATAATAATAATAATAATAATAATAATAATAATAATAATAATATACATAAAAGTACCTACTAGAGACCTTGAAACAGGTAGTTACCAGTACTCTTTTCTAATTCCCAAAGAATAAGATTATACCTATCATGTTACAGCTGAAGTCTAGTCACCCATTCGGTTCCCAGGAAGGACTGACTCAAGGGACACTGCAGTTAGCAAAATCTACAGGTGCTCAGGTCTCTCACAGGCAAGGTTTTCAAATATCTTAATCTGCAGTTGATTTAATCTGTGGATATGGAACCTGTAGATATAGAGGGCTTATGGACCCAACATGTATTATGCAGTGTTGGGAACAGGCCAGGGAAGTAAGAGAGGTGTGGGACAACCACAGGTTTCTATAGCATGGTGTCAGCAAACACCAATGTACGCCAGGCCAGATTATCTTCAGCTGCTTCAAGGAATCTTAAAGGGCAGATTCACAACTCAAAAACGAAAGGTTTCAATGGCAGGCCAAAGTCCAACTGCCATACCCAACTGTTATTAACTAAAGGATGCCTCTTCATTAAATTTCTAATTGACAAAAATGAAGGACTGGTCATTAATACACTGAGTGCTAGAATCAGGGGCTGGAATAATGACTCAACAAAGTTAAGACAGTGAAACTGAATGGAATATACACTCCCCTGTATTTTATTTTTTTAAATGCGTTAGGGCTGAAGAGATGGTTCAGCAATTAAGAATGCAAATTCCTCTCCCTGTACATGTAACATAATTCACAACCGCCTGTAGCTCAGCCCCAGGATGTCTGACACCCTCTTCTGGCCTCCGTGGCCTCCTACACTCACACAAGCACACCCTGGAAACTATATGTCCAATATTCACTAGTTATCTGCAGTGACTGTCACAGAGGGTAGGGAACATAAAGAATCCTTTCCATAGCACCAGAGGTTCTACTGCCCTGCTGTCTAAATGTCAAGAGCAGATCACTAGATAACTTACCCTGGGGTGTGCTCAGAAGAAGAAATGCAGAGCAGAAGTAAAGACAGAATAACCCAGCGATAATGGGTTAGAATGAGAGGTACCGTACAACTCATACAAGCTCCCCATAGACTCAGACCAGTATAAAAGTTACGGCCAATAGTCTGCCTAAAGCCAGTGATATTCCAAGACAACAAACATAGTGAGAATCTGTGTTGTCCTCAATAATAAACTTTATTTCAGAAGTTTTAGTCACTTTTCCATAAATAAAATTTCTAAAGTTAGGTTTATTAAAAATGTTTTGAGAATCAGTAAGACCTTGTCATTTAAGCACAGAACGACAGACAGACAATAAATCAGCTTATAAATTCGTATAAGGTCATATCAAAAATATTACTGGAAGGTTTCCAGTGGATAAATCTGGACAATTTAAAGATCAAAAAAAAATGGCTGCAACTAATTAAAACCCATGAAAATTTTCATAAGTAGTACTGAAAGTATAAAACTCAAAGAAAAAGAAAAATGGATGGACCAATACTGTACACTGCTTCTATTGCTGTGACAAAGCACCATGATACGGCAACTTATAAAAAAAAAAAACCTGTTTAACTGGGCTAGTGGTTTCAGAGGGTCAGAGGTCATGATGGCACAGCACAAATTGAAAAATTACATCTTAATTCACAAGCAGAGAGAGCGGGGAAAATGTGGGCTTTTGAAGTCTCGTTCCAACTCCCAGTGACACAACACCTCCAAAGGCCACATCTCCTAGTCCTTCTCGAACAGTTCCTTCATCTGAAGACCAAGTATTCAAACATATGAGTCTATATAGGGGCCATCCCATTCAAATGACCACAACCAATAAGAGTAATATCTCACTTGTTATCGCTACCCTTGAGCTGAAGTAGATACAGTGAAGTTACCAAGCACTCCCAGGGCCTCTGAAGGAAGAGTGTGTTTCCCAGTACCCAAACAGCATCTGTGAGTAAGGAAACCTCTTCTTTGAAAGAATGTCACAGGCAAAATGGCAGGTTTAGAAAACTGCTTGTAGTGAGAATGTTGGTTCATTAGAAACACAGAAATGTTATGTGAACATGTTTCTGTTTGATCCCAGGGGTGGGATAGGGGACTGCTTCAGACTGTCCACAACAGCTCTCTATGAGCTTTGGCAGGGGTGTGGTTTTACTAGGTGAAGAGAGTTTACGTTTGGGATTCCGGGGACATTTGAGAAGACATAAAAATGCCAAAGCTGCAGGAGGCTGCGGCTCCCCCTGGTGAGCAAAGAGAGAAATTGCGCATCCTGACGATGAAGACTGATTTGCCCCAAGGAACTCTGATTTGCCCCAAGGAACTTGAATGCCTTAATTAGAAAGTAGTCTAAAGAGACCTACACCCCGCTTTCTCTCTAACCTTTCTCCCCTACCTAGTGTTGGGGTTGGGAGGGATGGGGGGCATGGAGAAAGGTGGTAGATATAAAAGTACACCGACAACAATATATATGCCTCAATGAGATCGATAACCCATGTAGCTAACATCAATGAGTAATAAGTTCATCAAAAAAAAAGAACTGTTATATATTTATACAGTATTTCTCCACAAAGGTCCTGCTAAGTGAAGTATAAAAAAGTCCACTTTACAATGAAGTAATTCCTTCATTAGTATCAGCAATACCAATCTAATGTAGGAATCTACCAGTACATGGCAATCAGTGTGGTAGAGTATAAAGCATAATCAAGTCTTTACTCTTCTCTGAAAACACTGGGAGGAGACAAAAGAGTAAAGTGATAGCACAGGGCAGCGTGCTAGACGCCCATACACAGTCAGAAACAGAAGCAGCTACGGGAAGCACCATGCCAAGCCCTTTTGGTGCGATGCTAACTGGCCATACAGGATAAAGCGGCAGGGACCACAACTTGGATAAGGATTTAGTGCATGCCCCAGGCAAAAACACATTATAAGCCAATTGTGGTGGCACATGCCTCCAATCTCAGGAGACAAAGGCAGGGTCATTTCTATGACTTCAGGGCCAACCTGATCTACATGGTGAGTTTCAATGCAGCCAGGACTACATGGAAAGACCCTGTCTCAAAAGACAACCAAAACACCACCATTTATCCAGCCTTGTTTACTCGAATGTTTTAAAGTAAAGCAAGGAAGAAACGAGTTCTAAATAGATGTATTTTAAAAAATAAACAAATGATAGAAAATGCCTTTAAAACAGGTCAATTCCAGCAGAGGGCTCAGTGGGTAAAGGTGCCTGTTGCCAAGCCTGAAGGTTGTGCTAGGTCCCCAGGACCCTATGATGAACACACACATAACACATGCACATACACATGGAAATGATGTATGTGTATAGAGTTTGAATAATACATAAAACGTGTATTTTATATGTATGTCACATATGTATGTAACATATGTGTCACTGAAGCTAAGGAAAAGAATGTATGGTTTATTTTTATTTAATGATGATATAATTCATACAAATTAAGTGTTATTCATTATTGACTGAGTTCCAATGACAAGAGCATTACCTCCAAATATAAAAACCAAAGCTAAGCATGGAGCGGTGAATTAAATACATACCATTCACAAGGCTGAAGAGATCGAAACGCCTTGAAAGAAGCATCCATTCCAGCAAAGTCCCAAAACTTAACATCATAGTCATATCCTCCAGTGACCAGACGGGCACCCGAGGGGTCCAAACCCAAAGCAGAAACCTGTTCAAAACAAACAAATGCACGCTCATAGACGGAGGAGTAACCATGACAGTCTCCACTTCTAGCCCCCAGTACCACTGTCAGACAGGCACAGCAAACGTGGACCAGCAGCTGTCTACTTCTGAAAGGTGGTGGTGAATAACAGCCCCCAGACTGCTTCACTTTACTGCATTATTTATCTTGAAATAAAGAAAAGACATTGTTATCTATGTGTGTGTGGTGTTGCCGTTTGTTGTGTGTTTGTCTCTGTGTCTGCATGTGCAAGTGTTAGAGACAAGCAGATTCCTGGGATTTACTGGCCAACCACGCTAGCCAAATCAATGGGCTTCAGGTTTAGTAAGGGAAGATAGAGAGCACCTGAGGAAGACATTTAATGTCTGTTCCAAGCTTCTACGTGCATACACATATATGTGTACCTGCACATGTGAACCAGTACACACATGCACATGTACACTTACACACATGAAAACTTTATATAACTCAGTTGGGTATGGCGGCACATGCCTTTAATCCTAATACTCAGGAGACAGAGGCAGGTGGATCTCTTGAGTTCCTGGATAGTCAGAGCTACGCGTAGTGAGATCCTGTCTCAAAAAACGAGAAGGAAGGAAGGAAGGAAGGAAGGAAGGAAGGAAGGAAGGAAGGAAGGAAGGAAGGAAGGCAGGCAGGCAGGCAGGCAGGCAGGCAAACCTTATATAATTCAAACAATGAGACTGTGCAATAAATATGAGACAAATCTTCTTCTGTCATGAAAGAACAATAGAGTAAAGTTCTAAGTTTACTGTGCTACTGAAGCCAAAAGGACAAGAGGATAGGATTTGTCACTGAGATTTTTTCAAGGTGGCCATGGTGGTTTTGTTCTAAGAAGCTATTTCCTTGTTTGGGGGATTGGGGATGGTTTGGACAGTACTTAGATTTTGTTTTATTTTTGCTTTGTTTTAAGCAATGTCTCAATAGGTAGACCTAATGGAACTCAGCCTGAGATGTTCCTCCCTCCTCCCGCCCCTGCCTCACCGTGCCAGGATTACAGGCACGAACTCCCACGCCTGCCTTCAAACTGATGCTTTCAGCACTAGGATTCAGACAGCAGGACCGCTGCCAATGCTTTTAAACTTCATTAAAATTATTAAAGCGTTAGTCCAAAGAAACCAAAGGATACGAAAAGTCTGGAAGACAGAAAACACAATTCAGTGGGGACAAACAATCTGCCCCAGTTAGAGATGTGTCCTTCCACGAGCTAAATCTCCACAAGCCCACAACCCCTGGGCTTCCAAGAGTTAAAAGACACAGAAAGTTTAACTAATTTTCCGGTGTATTTTAATCACAGATATGTCAACATATTGTATCAAACAGACACTAATATTGTAAACATATTATTGAGGAAATAATTATTTTTTAATTTAATTCTCATAAAATGCAGAAACGGGTATCAAATTATTTGGGATGATGGTCTAAAGTATTTTGACCAATGTACAATGAATCAAGTAATTTAAGCTTTCTTCCCCCCACACCCTGAGCTGAGGACCGAACCCAGGGCCTTGTGCTTGCTAGGCACAAGTGCTCTACCACTGAGCTAAATCCCCAACCCTAATTTAAGCTTTCTGTTTTAGCTTTCTACCCCCAGAGCCATGTTTTATTTATTTTCCTTTTTTTCTTGAGATTACAAGAGAATTGTAACATTTTTCCTTTCCCTCTCCTCCCTCCAAAACCTCCCATCTCATTTCCTACTCTCCTTCAGACCGTGGCCTTTCTTCACTAGCTGCTGTTGCATGCATGTATGTTTACGTATATGCAAACAACTCCCTGGACCCACGCCCTCTTCCTCACTAACTGTTACTGCATTCCTATGTGTTTCTTTCAACCCAGCCCGAGATCAGGCCCTAGCATCTTCAGCTTCAGCTCCCTCCCTCCCTCACACTTTAAAGGACAATCACCACTTTCTCAGGCTTGAGCTTCAGATGTGAATCTAGAATTAGGCAATTTATTTGACCTGGCATCATACTAACTGTATAAATGCTTGAATACTTGACAGTTTTTCTTATGATTACAGCAAAGTATTTTAAATACTGTTTTAATTTAAATTGGTTACGAAATCATGTCCCAAGGAAAATTTAATAAAGAATTTTTCAATTCAAAATAAATCGTTGATTTTATATTTTCCTTCAAACTTTAAAAGAAACCACTACAAAATTTCTACTTCTAAATATTTCAGTTTTGTTAGATGGCCAACCATGAGCAGTTCATTGAGGAAATATGGAAAAATAGATATGCTTATAGAGAAATGTATGAGCTTGCTATATCTATGGTCGGTGGAGAAGAAAATCTAAAAGCAACAGCCTAACCTTCAACTCTTAAAAACTATCAAAAGAAAAGCAAGCAAAAGCAAAAAAGGAAGCATAAAAGGGAAGCCTAAATTTTGGAGTGGAAACTGAAACGCAAGTTTGCAAAGAGAAAAATTCCCAGAGCTAGAATAGTTGGTCCTGTGAATTTTTCAAAGAAAATAAGAAAACTTTATTAGATTAGATAAGCAAAAAGAAAGAATTACTAATATTGGGACTGAGAGAAAGAATTCACTCTCTGGGGCTGGAGGGATGGGTCAGCAGCGAAGAGCACTGGCTGTTAGTAGAGCTACAGCTAGAACTAGAGTATGAGCCGCTGTGTCGGGAAGAGAACTGAACTCAGGACCACTGAGGCAACGGTTTTCAGATATTTGTGAGAATGCTACTACTTCTAAAAACCTGTCAAGACCATTTAGACTCAAAATCTACTGAAAACCATACATTTTAATGAAACATTTATGTATACTAATAGTAAACACCAAAAATGAGGATATTTCATTTCATTTAAAATGACATTAAACTGATTAAACTTAACAGAGATATGTATAAAACCAATCTTTACAATTGGAAGTTCCTGTGGCGTGAATGTACTGTTTCATGATTCCTGTTTATTAGTTTCCACATTTCTGCATGTACCTCCATTGAATGTTGTCTTTCTCGTTAACAGGATGTTTTCTTCTTATGGGCCACACATCTGAAAATATGGTGGCTCCAGTGTAATGAGGGAATATGACAATTTTATACTTTGATTGACTATGCACACTTCCATTCGACCACACTTTTAATAATTTTTCAGTAACACAGTGATCTCACCTTACATACCTACCACGTATTTCTATTATTAGGCTTTAAGTGATATTAGTAGATAAATACTGTGAAAATACAATCTAATTCATGAAATCTTAGAGCAATACAGAAACCATTTGAAGCTTATTTCTTATCTCAGCATTCATCTGCAAAGTGGACAAATTCGTACTTTTTACTGATTTAGCAATAAAGCTGAGGACAATGGGAAGTTTTCCCAAGCCATTAAAACAGAACTGCATTGGAGTAAATTTTACAATATTACAATATCTGTATCCCAGAAAAGAGGGTCTTAAAGCCAACAATAGCACTGACAGTAAGTGGTCCCCACGAAAATGAAAGGCGCCACTATTCTGATTGGCCGTGAAAGTCATCTTTCTAGTTTCATGATGACTGTAGCTTTCACTACATCAATGACCTTAGAATGGTCTCAGGTTTTGTGTGCCTGTGCATGCTTGTGTACGAGTGTGCGTGTGTGTGAGTGCACATTTTTATTATGCCTTATCAGCTGACTGGTCCAGGAAAGCTCTGTTAATGGAAAAAGAACAAAAACATTTTAAACTTACTGTTTTAGTGCCGTGCTTCAGCGTGATCTCATGCGAGTCAGGAATCCTATGGATGGGATTCTGAAACAGGAAGACTCCATTACGTCAATGAGTAAAATAATATATGTGAAGACTACACAGACACTACAGGGAAGGCACTTCAGTGTGTGTCACTGGGCCCAAGGGCTACCCGAGACAAGCATCCTACCACTGAGCTACTTCCCCGTACCTAAGTCTCCTCTCTTTGGAAGTTTGAAAAGACTGTTATTATTACATTTGTTTAGTGTGTGTGTGTGTGTGTGTGTGTGTGTGTGTGTGTGTGTGTTCGCCTACTGAGCTATCTCACCAGCTCCTTTCTGAATCCTCTTTCTACAAGATTTTTCTAAGTTGGTCAGATGTGAGCCTTGGCATTTGCTGTGTAGGCCAAGCAGGATCTGAACTTGCAAACCTTCTGCTTCCCTCTTGAGTAACTGTGGATTACCATCATGAGCCACTGCCCACAGTGAAATTAAACATTGACAGTATCCATGTCTTGTTACCGCAAAGCCTTAAAAGAAAAGGGGAGAGGGGGGAGGAGCTAGAGGTGCCTCAGTCATTAAGATCACCTAGCACTCACATGACACCTCATAACCACTGTAACTCTAGTTCCAGGAGATCCAACCCCCTCTTCTGGATTCCACAGGTTCTGACATGCATGTGGTACATACACTTCACCAAGGAACACACATACACATAAAAATAATAAATACACCTTTGTTTTAAAGAAAAAATAAATGGGGATATATTTCTTCTGCATGTCTAGATACATAACTCCTCTCTTTCTGCTTATAAGTGCTTTGAGAATTCTTTCTTGTGGTTTTCCCTGAACTCCTCAGCAATCAGCCTGCCTCTGCCTCCCAAGTGCTGGGATGAAATACGTGCACCACTGCTACACCAGGCCGATGGTTTTTAGAGAGGAAAGCCTCAGGCTACACTAGAACACCTAGAAACAACAATCCTTCTGCTTCAGCCTCCTGGGTGCTGCAGTCTACCGGTACCTTGACCTATCACTTAATAACTTGACTTCAAACAAACTGTGTAGACCCCACTGTCCTGGAACTCACTTTATAGATCCCACTGTCCTAGAACCAGAGATCCCCCTGTGTTCTGCACCCCAAATGTTGGGACCAAGGGCCACTGCTCCTGGCTCCAAAGAATTCTTTAGGTTAAATGAAATTATTTCTTGCTGTTACTGTGTACTAAATATTAAACGATGAACCAGTAGCTACTGATAATGTCTGAGAAATTAAGGATTTGTTTTTCCGTTAAGTGATAAATTTTATAGAAATTAAAATAAAATTAAAAGCTTCTATCAGGGCCAGTGAGATGGCTCAGTGGGTAAAAATACTTATTACCAAGCTTGACTACCTGAATTCTATCTCTGGGTCCCACTGGGTAAAGAGAACTGACTTCCACAAGCATGCCCTGACCTCCATACATGTAACATGGCATAAACATGGCCCTCACACAAATAAAATGTAATTTAAAAAATGAATGTTTACAATAAAGGCCAGTGGGATGGCTCAGTGGGTAGAGGCACTGCTGTCAGCCTGACGACCTGATGGGTCTCCAGGACCACACATAAAGGAAAGAAAACGACTGACAATGTCATCCAACATCCCTAAGCACACCACAATATGTGTACACACACACAGACACTGGGGCAGGGTTGAGGTAGTAAATTTAAAAAAAAAAATTAATAGAGGATACATCAAAAACAAAAGTCTTTAATAAAGTTGAAAACTATCCCCAAATTGAGGATACTGAAAAGTCTATACATGGACTAACCCTGGGCTCCAACTGCATATGTAGCAGAGAATAGCCTTGTTGGGCACCAGTGAAAGGGGAAGCCCTTGGTCCTGCCAAGGTTGGACCCCCAGTGCAGGGGAATATGGGGGGTGGGCAGTAAGGGGGATGTATAGGGGGAATATCCGTATGGTGGAGGGGGAGGGGAGGGAATGGGGGCTTATAGACAGGAAATCGGGAAAGGGAATAACACTTGAAATGCAAGTAAAGAAATATAGCTAATAAAAAATTAAGTATATATATTTTTATATATATAAAGAAACATCCATGTGGAATGTTGTCAGTCCTTATTTCAATAAGCATTTATTCAGGGGGATATACTACACAGGAGGTTGGTTATACTACACTAACCTCCACTCTCAAGAAGCACATGATCCAAGAGGGAAAGATCATGACTATAATCTAATAAACAAATTACAGCAGGAGGGGGCTGGAATAAGTGAGAGACAAAAGAGAGGGGTGCATAAATCAGATGTGAGAGTGCACAATAAACATTTCAATGTGAATCTAGGTTATTTAATCAAATTCTCTTATCTAAGAGCTGGGTAATTACACTAACATCCTATGTCCACTACAAAGCCATCCACAAAAACTAGCCATGGTGGTTATGCCTGGGATTCTAGTAATTGAGAGACTTAGATAAAAAGGATCGTAAATTCAAGAATAGCCTTGGATGTATGTATGTATCACTCATTTCTGAATCCTCAGGCCACAAAAAAGCAAACACATGGCAAACACTGAAGATTGTGGGAATGAATGAATAATTTTCCATTCACAGTGAAACTTTGGAGTTGCTGGTTATGACCATAAGGACAAACAGATGCTATTCCACCAGGTCAGTGTAATCAGGGGCAGAAGATTACAGCTCCCCAAAATGAACACCTTGTGAGAAAATGACTGTACCACAACTAAATACAGATCAAACACTGCAACAGCAGAGGAGTAAGGCACTGTTGGTTTAGGCTATCTCCCTGAGAGGTTGCTACGGTCTATTACCGCAATAGATTAAAGAAGGCAATCAGGAACTAGGGGGAGCTGAACAGGAGTAAATAAACAGCTGGGAATTTTTTCAGTTTATTTTAAAACAAAGATACTACTTTAAAATTTAATAATTTCTGAGAAGTATTACACATAACCTATTTCAGAGGTGAAAGCAATTCCAACAAAAATTCAAAAACAGTTAAAAGTTCTAACTAATGGATTTGAGGCTTTCTCTCAATTGAATTACATAGGATATTCCTGTATCTGGCAATGACTTTATGTAAGAAAACATGTCTAAGTGCTGAGAACTGGGAGAGCATTTGAAATGCTTCAGTTAGAAAAAAAAGTTGTCATAACCCACATCTCATTTCATAACTAATTACTTAAAAGAAGAAACTATATAGTCTGCCTCTCATTTCCTAACTAATTACTTTTAATCATTCAGCAAGTAGAAATACCATTGCAAAAAGAGAGCTGGTCTGAGAATTATTTCACTTAATTCAATGCAGAATGTGCCTATATATAGACAATTTCTAACACTTCAGCAAAAACTTTAGACCACAGAACTTCATATTTACATTAGGAGTGAATTAAAAGTATAGTTTACATTTGAAACTACGTTTTACTGGAAATCAAGTAGGGTATGACTCAAACATAGCCAGATAACTGGCATAACTTAATCATCCACAACAGTAGCAATCCATCTTTTTGGACCACATCACTTGGTGACTGTACTTCTTCCAGGACTTTTTACTAATGACTTTGAAATATGACTTAGTGTGAAACTCACAATTACAATAAAATATTTTCAAGATTTTCCTGCCAAGGAACGTCACAGATTAAATTACTTCTGTGTAGTAATTTATTATGAGAACTCATAACAAAAGCTACAGCGTTAATGGAAAAAAAGGCGTTATTACCTCTTGTCTGGATTAGATTTAAATACCACCCAGAGGGTCTTTCCCAGATCCTTGGATCTACCTCAGATAACAACAGCAAGCACATCTGGGCTAGCACAAGGAATTCTTTATGAGGAACGTCCTACAGTGTTTTCCAAAGGTTTGCATATCATAGTCCTTCAGGTAGAAAGTCAAGAATCAAGAAAGTTGTATAGTCTAGCTGAGTACTATATAAGCCATAATAAAAAGACTACTTGGAAACAAAAGATCAGAATTAAAGTAAATTCTAGCATAACTCTGAGGAGTTGGTAAAACTGACTTAACATTCATTCATTGCTTAGCTATACATTCACTTAACAAATAATATATCTCAAATACAAAGTTAAAGTAAAAATCCAGAAAGATAGCTTCTTTTCGAGACCCACAGCCAAGCATTAGGTGTGGGGTGGGGTTGGGGGACAAATTGAAGATCTCCATCAGGCCCTTCCCCTTGGAGCTCGGGTAACCCTGCTAAAGAGAAGGAGGAAGAATTGTAGGAGCCAGAGGAGCCAAGGACACATAGAGAACAGGGCCCGCCAACATGAACGAAGCAGGACTTAGAGGGGCTCACAGAGACTGAAACGGCAATCACAGAGCCTGCATGGGTCTACACTAGGTCCTCTGCATGTATATTATGCCTGTTAGCTTGGTATTTTTGTGGGATTCCTAACCGTGTGAGTGGGGGTGTCTCTGACTCTTTCTCCTGCTCTTGGGGTCCTTTCCCTCCTGCCTAGTCTTGCTGCATCTTGTGACGCTGTGTTCCATTGAGAGCTGTTGCTCTTCTCTAAAACAAAGAAGAGGAAGAGTAATCTGGGGAAGAGGGGAGGTGGGAGAGCAGGGGAGGGGCTGGGAGGAATGGAGGGAGGGAAAACAAAGGTCCAGATATACTGGGAAAATAAACAGATAAGGAAAAATTAAATTAAAACAAAGCTTCTGCGCACTAGGATCTATCAGTATAATGACGGACAAGCTGGCAAACAGGCAAATGAAGGAACTGCAGATGCTAGCATGTGGTGCTCAGCTTCACTGCCTGATGGAGCGAACAGAGGTGCTTAGAACACAGGGATCTAAGATGTCTTTAGAAATATGTAGAAAACACGATCTAGGACCCTGGTGCACGGGGGCTCCCAGAAAGGGCGGCGCAGGTCCTCCTGGTTGCTGCCCTCGTGGAGAGCTCATACTCAACACCCCACGAGCAAACTTGAGCCTCGGGACCACAGGTAAGACCAACTTTTCTGCTCCAGGCGACCTGCCTGGTGAACTCAAGACACAGGCCCACAGGAACAGCTTAAGACCTGTAGACAGGAAAAACTACACGCCCAAAAGCAGAACACTCCGTTCCCATAACTGGCTGAAAGAAACAGGAAAACAGGTCTACAGCACTCCTGACACACAGGCTGATAGGACAGTTTAGCCACTGTCAGAAATAGCAGAACAAAGTAACACTAGAGATAATCTGATGGCAAGAGGTAAGCACAGGAACCCAGGCAACAGGAACCAAGACTACATGGCTTCATCGGAGCCCAATTCTCCCACCAAAGCAAACACTGAATATCCAAACACACCAGAAAGGCAAGATCTAGATTTAAAATCATATTTGATCATGATGCTGGAGGACTTCAAGAAAGACATGAAGAACTCCCTTAGAGAAGCACAAGAAAACATTAATAAACAAGCAGAAGCCTATAGAGAGGAATCACAAAAATCCCTGAAAGAATTCCAGGAAAACACAATCAAACAGTTGAAGAAATTAAAAATGGAAATAGAAGCAATCAAGAAAGAACACAGGGCAACAACCCTGGATATAGAAAACCAAAGGAAGAGACAAGGCATCACCAACAGAATACAAGAGATACAAGCATCACCAACAGAATACAAGAGAGATTAGAAGATAAAAACTGCATGGTGTTGGTACAGAACAGACTCAATGGAACAGAATTGAAGATTCCATAGAAAAGCAAATCCACAACTTTTTTCAAAATGATAACTGGAGGTATGTAAAAATGCGGAAAAAAGCTTAAGTCCAAGTGGATCTACTGGTCCAAAACATACAGAAAAAAATCCAAAACACCCATGGACTCAATGAGAAGATCAAACCCTAAGGATAATAGATAGTATAGAAGAGAGTTAGAAGACTCCCTAGCTCAAAATTCACAGCTGAGGAATGCCAGTAAATATCTTCAACAAAATCATAGAAAATGAAAACTTCCCTAACCAAAATGGCTAAAGAAAAAAACTCAGCCCAAATAAGCATGTGGAAAACACCTACAGGAATCCAAATAGAACTGCCTGGACCAGAAAATAAAAAGATGCTATAAAAAAAGACCCATCACTTAATAATCAAAACACCAAATGCAAAAAATAAAGAAAAATGAATATTAAAAAAAAACAATGCAGTAAAATGGTTGAAAAACTATCATCCTGGTCAAGAAAGACATACATGGTATAAATTGATAAGGCAGACCTATCAGAATCACACCAGACTTTTCACCAGAGACTATGAAACCCAGAGCGATCCTGGACAGATGTCATACAGACCCTAAAAAAAGGAACACAAATGCCAGCCCAGGTTACTGTATGGAAGGAAGCCCTGGGTCCTGCAAAAACTCTCTGTTGGGGAATTAACATAGATGGAGAAACCAAGATATTCCATTAATAAAAAAAATTTACACAATATCTTTCTACAAATCAGCACTGGTCCAAAACAAAGGAAATCCAGGATTATAAATGGTAAAGCCCAACATAAATATCTTCAACAAAATCATAGCTACACCCTAGAAAAAATGCAACAAACTAATCCAATAATTGGACCAGAAAGAAACTCTTAGCAACAAAAACAAAATGCAGAAAAAAGCACACAAAAAAAGGTCATAACCTCATCCAAATATGAATATAACAGGACAGATGTCATAATAAAAACTATTCCTTAATATCTCTCAACATCAATATTCCATGACAAAACCAAATTTACACAATATCTTTCTACAAATCAGCACTACAAAGGTCTCAACTCCCCCAACAATAAAAAGACATAAATTAACAAACTGGATATAACAGGAAGCAATAATAACTATTCCTTTAATATCTCTCTCATCAGGACCCTGCAAACTTCTGCTGCCTACAGGAAACACACCTCAGAGACAAAGACAGACACTACCTCAGAGTGAAAGGCTGGGAAACAACTTTCCAAGCAAATGGTCGGAAGAAGCAAGCTGGAGTAGCCATTCTAATATCAAATAAAATCAATTTTCAACTAAAAGTCATCAAAAAAAAGATAAGGAAGGACACTTCATATTAAATCAAAGGAAAAATCCACCAAGATGAACTCTCAATCCTAAATATCTATGCTCCAAATACAAGGGCACCTACATATATAAAAGAAACCTTACTTTTTTTTTTTTTTTTTTTTCGGAGCTGGGGACCGAAAAAACCTTACTTTTAAAGCTCAAAACACACATTGCACCTCACACAATAATAGTAGGAGATTTCAACACCCTCTCATCAATGGACAGATCATGAAACAGAAATTAAACAGAGGCGTAGACAGACTAAGAGAAGTCATGAACCAAATAGACTTAACAGATATTTATAGAACATTCTATCCTAAAGCAAAAGGATATACCTTCTTCTCAGCACCTCATGGTACTTTCTCCAAAACTGACCATATAATTGGTCAAAAAACAGGCCTCAACAGATACAGAAAAATAGAAATAATATCATGCGTCCTATCAGACCACCAAGGCCTAAAGCTGGTCTTCAATGACAATAAGGGAAGAACGCCCACATATACATGGAAGTTGAACAATGCTCTACTTAACGATAAGGTCAAGAAGAAATAAAGAAAGAAATTAAAGACTTCTTAGAATTTAATGAAAATGAAGGTACAACATACCCAAACTTAAGGGACACAATGAAAGCTGTGCTAAGAGGAAAACTCATAGCTCTGAGTGCCTGCAGAAAGAAACAGGAGAGAGCATATGTCACCAGCTTGACAGCACACCTAAAAGCTCTAGAACAAAAAAAAGCAAATACATCCAGGAGGAGTAGAAGCCAGGAAATAATCAAACTCAGAGCTGAAATCAACCAAGTTCCTACAAAAAGAACCATAGAAAGAATCAACAAAACCAAAAGTTGGTTCTTTGAGAAAATCAACAAGATAGATAAACCCTTAGCCAGACTAACGAGAGGACACAGAGAGTGTGTCCAAATTAACAAAATCAGAAATGAAAAGGGAGACATAACTACAGATTCAGAGGAAATTCAAAAAATCATCAGATCTTACTGTAAAAGCCTATATTCAACAAAACTTGAAAATCTGCAGGAAATGGACAATTTCCTAGACAGATACCAGGTACCGAAGTTAAATCAGGAACAGACAAACCAGTTAAACAACCCCATAACTCCTTAGGAAATAGAAGCAGCCATTAAAGGTCTCCCAACCAAAAAGAGCCCAGGTCCAGACAGATTTAGTGCAGAATTCTATCAGACCTTCATAGAAGACCTCATACCAATACTATCCAAACTATTCCACAAAATTGAAACAGATGGAGCACTACCGAATTCCTTCTATGAAGCCACAATTACTCTTATACCTAAAGCACAAAAAGACCCAACAAAGAAAGAGAACTTCAGACCAGTTTCTTTTATGAATATCGACGCACTAAGACTCAAAAAAATTCTGCCAAACCGAATCCAAGAGCACATCAAAACAATCATCCACCATGATCAAGTAGGCTTCATCCCAGGCATGCAGGGATGGTTTAATATACGGAAAACCATCAACGTGATCCATTATATAAATAAACTGGAAGAACAAAACCACATGATCATTTCATTAGATGCTGAGAAAGCTTTTGACAAAATTCAACACCCCTTCATGATAAAAGTCCTGGAAAGAATAGGAATACAAGGCCCATACCTAAACATAGTAAAAGCCATATACAGCAAACCAGTCGCTAACATTAAACTAAATGGAGAGAAACTTGAAGCAATCCCACTAAAATCAGGGACTAGACAAGGCTGCCACTCTCTCCCTACTTATTCAATATAGTTCTTGAAGTTCTAGCCAGAGCAATCAGACAACAAAAGGAGATCAAGGGATACAGATTGGAAAAGAAGTCAAAATATCACTATTTGCAGATGATATGATAGTATATTTAAGTGATCCCAAAAGTTCCACCAGAGAACTACTAAAGCTGATAAACAACTTCAGCAAAGTGGCTGGGTATAAAATTAACTCAAATAAATCAGAAGCCTTCCTCTACAAAAAAGAGAAACAAGCCAAGAAAGAAATTAGGGAAACAACACCCTTCATAATAGTCCCAAAGAATATAAAGTACCTCGGTGTGACTTTAACCAAGCAAGTAAAAGATCTGTACAATAAGATCTTCAAGCCTCTGAAGAAAGAAATTGAAGAAGACCTCAGAAGATGGAAAGATCTCCCATGCTCATGGATTGGCAGGATTAATATAGTAAAAATGGCCATTTTACCAAAAGCGATCTACAGATTCAATGCAATCCCCATCAAAATACCAATCCAATTCTTCAAAGAGTTAGACAGAACAATTCGCAAATTCATCTGGAATAACAAAAAACCCGGGATAGCTAAAACTATCCTCAACAATAGAAGGACTTCAGGGGGAATCACTATCCCTGAACTCAAGCAGTATTACAGAGCAATAGTGATAAAAACTGCATGGTATTGGTACAGAGACAGACAGATAGACCAATGGAATAGAATTGAAGACCCAGAAATGAACCCACACACCTATGGTCACTTGATTTTTGACAAAGTAGCCAAAACCATCCAATGGAAAAAAGATAGCATTTTCAGCAAATAGTGCTGGTTCAACTGGAGGTCATCATGTAGAAGAATGCAGATCGATCCATGCTTATCACCCTGTACAAAGCTTAAGTCCAAGTGGATCAAGGACCTCCACATCAAACCAGATACACTCAAACTAATAGAAGAAAAAGTGGGGAAGCATCTCGAACACATGGGCACTGGAGAAAATTTCCTGAACAAAACACCAATGGCTTATGCTCTAAGATCAAGAATGGACAAATGGGATCTCATAAAACTGCAAAGCTTCTGTAAGGCAAAAGGACACTGTGGTTGGGACAAAACGGCAACCAACAGATTGGGAAAAGATCTTTACCAATCCTACAACAGATAGAGGCCTTATATCCAAAATATACAAAAGAACTCAAGAAGTTAGACTGCAGGGAGACAAGTAACCCTATTAAAAAATGGGGTTCAGAGCTAAACAAAGAATTCACAGCTGAGGAATGCCGAATGGCTGAGGAACACCTAAAGAAATGTTCAACATCTTTAGTCGTAAGGGAAATGCGAATCAAAACAACCCTGAGATTTCACCTCACACCAGTGAGAATGGCTAAGATCAAAAACTCAGGTGACAGCAAATGCTGGCGAGGATGTGAAGAAAGAGGAACACTCCTCCATTGTTGGTGGGATTGCAGACTGGTACAACCATTCTGGAAATCAGTCTGGAGGTTCCTCAGAATATTGGACATAGTACTACTTGAGGACGTAGCTATACCTCTCCTGGGCATATACCCAAAAGATGCTCCAACATACAACAAAGACACATGCTCCACTATGTTCATAGCAGCCTTATTTATAAAAGCCAGAAGCTAGAAAGAACCCATATGCCCTTCAACAGAGGAATGGATACAGAAAATGTGGTACATCTACACAATGGAATATTACTCAGCTATCAAAAACAATGACTTTATGAAATTCATAGGCAAATGGAGGGAACTGGAAAATATCATCTTGAGTGAGGTAACCCATTCACAGAAAAACACACATGGTATGCACTCATTGATAAGTGGCTATTAGCCCAAATGCTTGAATTACCCTAGATGCACAGAACCCATAAAACTCAAGACGGATGATCAAAATGCAAATGCTTCACTCCTTCTTAAGGGGAACAAGAATACCCTTGGCAGGGAATAGGGAGGCAAAGATTAAAACAGAGGCAGAAGGAACACCCATTCAGAGCCTGCCCCACATGTGGCCCATACATATACAGCCACCCAATTAGACAAGATGGATGAAGCAAAGAAGTGCAGGCCGACAGGAGCCGGATGTAGATCTCTCCTGAGAGACACAGCCAGAATACAGCAAACACATAGGTGAATGCCAGCAGCAAACCACTGAACTGAGAACGGGACCCCCATTGAAGGAATCAGAGAAAGGACTGAAAGAGCTTGAAGGGGCTTGAGACCCCATATAGACAACAATGCCAACCAACCAGAGCTTCCAGGGACTAAGCCACTACCCAAAGACTACACATGGACTGACCCTGGACTCCAACTGCATACGTAGCAATGAATAGCCTAGTAAGAGCACCAGTGGAAGGGGAAGCCCTTGGTCCTGCCAAGACTGAACCCCCAGTGAAAGTGATTGTTGGGGGGAGGGCGGTAATGAGTGGAGGATGGAGAGGGGAACACCCATATAGAAGGGAAGGGGGAGGAGTTAGGGGGATGTTGGCCCGGAAACCAGGAAAGGGAATAACATTCGAAATGTAAGTAAGAAATACTCAAGTTAATAAAAAAAAAAAAAAAAAAAAGAAATATGTAGAGGTTCGAGAATGTGGAAGGCTTCTAGGACAGAATCTGACTCTTTCATTTTTATTTTTCATTTTTTTATTGGATATTCTATCTACATTTCACATATTACCCCCTTCTCAGTTTCCCTTCCAGAAACCCCCTAGCTCATCCCCCCACCCCCTGCCTCCATGAGAGTGCTCCCCCACCCACCCACCCACTCCCTTCTGCCTCCCTGCCCTGACATTCCCCTACACTGGGGCATCGAGCCTTGGCAGGACCAAGGGCTTCTCTTCCCATCGATGCCAACAAGGCCATCCTCTGCTACATATGCTGCTGGAGCCTGTGTCTGTCCATGTGTACTCTTTGGTTGATGGTTTAGTCCCTGGGAACTCTGGGGTGTTTGGTTGGTTGATATTGTTGTTCTTCCTATGGGGTTGCAAACCCCCTCAGCTATCTTTCTCTAATCCCTCCACTGGGGATCCAGATCTCAGTTTGATGGTAGGCTGGGAGCATCTGCCTCTGTATTTGACAAGCTCTAGCAGAGCCTTTCAGAAGACAGCTATATCAGGCTTCTGTCAGCATGCACCTCTTGGCATCCTCAATAGTGACTGGGTTTGATGACCGCATGTGGGATGGATCCCCATGTGTGGCAGTCTCTGAATGGCCTTTCCTCCAGAAACACCTTCTAAACCTTAAAATCTTTTCCTAACTTGTTAGAATCAAGGAACAAGAAAAGAAACAATAGTGGTTCTAGTAATAAACCATATATATTCAAACAAGTTAATATCCAGAGTAGGTTTTTAAATAATTCTACATTTCCACAGCCGGATTCAAAACTGAGCAAAAGGCTAGGGATGTAGATCCAGGGTAGAAAACTTATTTTGTGTGTACAAGAACCAGTTTCAAGACTCAGAATCATAGACAGACAGACAGACAGACAGACAGACAGACAGACAGACAGACAAAACTGAGGCAAAAGATTTGAATAGGCCATTTCTTCAAAGGGAAGCAAATAGCTGATAAACTCATAAAAAACCTAGCTGTACGTAATGGTAGGTGCCTTTTACCCCAGCTCTCCCACTGTAGAGTCAAGTGGATCCTGCCTGGGTTTTCAGCCAACCCGACCTACATACTGAGTTCCAGGCAAGCAGGACTGCAGGGTCAGGTCCTTCCTCAAACAAACAAATCTGAGATGGCTCAAAGGGGTTAAAAGCCCTTCCTCACCCTGCAGAAGACCCAAGTGCAGGAGCTAACAATGGCTTTTAACTCTGTCTTCAGTGGGTCCAATGCCCTCTTCTGATCTCTTCAAGTGCTTACACTCATGTGCACATACATCCCACACAGATACACATGCATACACATAACTAAAAATTTAAAATAAACGATTTTTTAAAGCCAGATGTAATATCATGAATCTGTAAGTCCAACCCTCCTTCAGTGAAATGGGAGGTTAAGACAGGAGTATTGCCTGGAAGCCCACAGGGAACTGGCCTAGAGCACACTGCACAAAAGGAACAAAGAAGCCCTGTCCTAACACAGTAGAACAAGAGAACTGACTGCTGAATGCTGTCCTCTTGACCTCTTGACCTCCATAAGCACGCTATGGCACATATGTCACATCCTCAACGCACGAGTACAGATATCCAGAGGTCAGAGATCCACTGAGCTCCAGATATAGGCAGTTGTGAGCTACTTAATGTGGTGTTGGGAGCTGAACTCGGGTCCTCTAGAAGAACATTACCTACTCTTAACTGATGAGTCATCTCTCCCATAAATAAACTTTTCAAAATGCTTATCAAAATACAAAGAGCTCACAGGTACTTACAGCCGACCATTGGACCAAAGTTGGGGACCCTATGGTTGAATTAGGGAAAGGATTGAAGAAGCTGAAGGGGAGGGCAACCCCATAGGAAGAGCAGCAGTCTCAACTAAGCCAAACCCAGGGAGATCCCAGAGACTGAGCCACCAACCAGGAGCATACAGGTGGGTCTGAGGCCTCTGGCACAAATAGAGCAGAGATCTGCCTGGGCAGGCCTCAGTGGGAGGAAGAAGGCCCCAGGGAGAGGGGAGGCTTGGTGGGGTAGGAGCATCTTCTTGGAGGCAAGGGGAGAAGGAATGGGAGAAGGAACTGGGGGAAGTGAGAAGGTTGGGGGGAGGGGGCGTAGGGGCACAATGACTGGAATGTAAATAAATAAAATAATTAAAATGTTAAGAATGTGAAGTACTATCATTGTGGGGAGCGAATGAATGGGTATTGCTGACATCATAATTCATGTCAGATGCCAATGCCTCAGACCCGTGGGAATGGCAAAAGGATCCTCTCAACTGAGAACAGTTGAATTTCAGCTAACTAGTGTATATGTACAAAAGGTAGCAGCCACAGCTTCCTCACCACAGACAACTGTAAGCTGAGACTGAGCTCTCCACCAAGATTAGCTAATGCACTTGTTTGGGCCACATATAACCAATGCAGGCTGCTGGCACATTTCTACCTGAGGGCAAGTCCCCCTCCTAACCCCAGCTTTACTTGTGCCTGTCTTTTCCTCATTCCCTGCTCAGGTCAAGTCCAAGCAGTGCAGGTCACAGCACTGTCTCCTTGAACTGTCCGGTATGCTGATGGTCTGACTTCTTCGCCACGCTGGAGTGCACTCTATAACTTCTCTGATGTAGCACAGCACGGACTCCCTCGCTCAGCTTCCACTCCTGCCACAGAGTCGGTGTCCCCTACCATGTTACCCAGCCTCTCTACTCCATCCAAATAAGGCATCTTGCACCTCATCTTTCCACTCTACAGGAAGATCTACAATAGCTAAAAATGCAGCAAAGAAAAAAAAATCTATCAGTGGAAGTGCAGGTGAGACATGAACCTTACACAGCCAGTGAGCTACATGGTGCCCTCTCTGAGTGACAGAATGCTACTGGTTTCCAGAGCCCAGCCCTTCTACTGCCAATAAAAGTTAAAAATATATGCATGTACATGCTAAATATGAACACATATATACATAAAATATGTGTACATATTTACATATACATATATCATGAGAAAAAAGGATAAAGTTGATTGTGATGCCACCTCCAGTAAGTCCCTACTGAGTCCTCCCAACTTTTCTCTTTATTCTGAATGGCCTTGCCCAGCTCTGTGGCTACAGAGGAAGGAAGGAAGGAAGGAAGGAAGGAAGGAAGGAAGGAAGGAAGGAAGGAAGGAAGGAAGGAAGGAAGGAAGGAAGGAGCTCCTGGGAGACAATTTGGTCTCCACCTCAGCTTCCATCATGAGTCGCAGAAACCCCACTAGGAAACCATTGAGAAAGCACAGGCCTTGGTGGGGTTCTCCCCAAACATTCCCATCAGGCCCAGACTTGTGGCGATGTCCACTCCGCCAGTCCTCTGAGTCAGAGATTGTGACTTCCTCCTTGGCTCAGGGGAGATACTTTTGTGTAAGTGGACAGGAAAGCAAGGAAAAAGACGAAGATTGATACAGACTCTCACACGTACAGAATTTACAAATCAAATCTAGATTCTCTATACATGGCTTTCAAAACAAGGGCAAGTTCATAGCAATTACTTACAACCAGAGAAATTACCACCAACTTCCAAGGGATATCTGTCAGTCTGGAGATATTTTAGCAACCTCGACTGTGGTGACACCGCTGGCTGCAAACAATCCTATAGTGTACAAGATGACCTTCACAGCAGAGACTTATCTGGACCAAACAGTCAACAGCACTAAGGTTAAGAAAGGTCACCTTTTCTAAAGTTTTGTTTATACTTGTTTAAAATGAAGATAATGATGATACTACTGATGAACTTCCGTAACCTTTAACTCTGTCCAAAAGAGCACATGCATATAGAAAGCTGATCAAACACTTCAAGTCTACAGCAAATGGTGGTGTGACAGTTAGTTTTAATTTCCAACTTAATACAATCTAGAATCACCTGTCACCTGGGAAGAGAGTCTCCTAGAGACTGCCAAGATCAGGTTGGCCTAAAGGCATACCTGTGGGACTACCTTGATAACAGTAGTTGAAGTGGAAGACCAGCCCAAAGTGGGCAGCTTTATTGCATGGCTGGGCCTGGGACTGTGTCACACAGGAAAAGGTGACCTGAGCACATATGGGTATGCACACACTCATCCTTCTCTGTTTATGACTACAGACGCATGTGCCGGCTATCCCCAGGCCACTGTGACTTCCCACAATGACAGGCTGCAACCTGGACCTGGGAGCCACAATAAACCTTTCTCCCCCGAAGCTGTTTGTCAGGATACTTTGTCTTTTCTCTCTGCTTCGCACACTTAGCTCTAAGTTGCACTGAGCTACACCCCTTCCTAACCCCCATGTCACCCTCACTCAGAGCGTCTTTCCATGCTGTTGTGCTGTCCTTAATCAGTCTCCATGTTCCCTGCCACAGACAAGACAAAATACTATGGTAACTGTCAACAGGTACTTAACGTTACTAAGTACAAGCCTCTGAGCGATTTTCAGTTATAACACCTGTTTCTCAAACAAGACCAGGGAGAAAAAACAACTCTGCTGGTCAATGAAGCAGATATGATAGAAATAAAGTTTTCAATCTCTCTGGATGCACTGAGGTCTAAATACATCAAAACCTTACCCATTCAATTCTGAACATTGTTCCATGACTCCTTTCTACTCCAGATTTACTAACTCAATGATTAAGAATGAGTCTTCTTTCTAGTTCCCTAGTTTTCACACATGAAAACACATAAGGCACAGGAAAAACTGAAAATAATATAAATATTATAAATTAATGTAATGTTAAAGGCCTAGGGACTAGAGAGCTCAATGATTAAGAGCATTCCTTGTTCCTACAAGGAACCTGGATTCAACTCTCAGCACCCACATAATAGCTTACAGCAAGCTTATGGGACCTGATGTTCTCTTCTGACCTCTGCTGGTACCAGTCAAAAATAGAGGCCACTCCCACTCATTCAGGCAAGGGATGAATGTAGAGCCTAGACTTCTGCCTGCTGAGACTATAATCTGGTACTATTCAGAGAGCTCTTAGAAAATAAGGCCTTCACACCCACTGGATGGTCATGAACCGCTCTCTGTACTGGTAAGCCCTCTCTGTTTTGCGATGTAAGCAGACCCTTTGGTCCCTTACATCTTTCCTGGCAGTAATGAAGTATACTATAGCCAGTGTGACTTTAAACAGTCCAGGGGAGAGTCAGGACCATGGTCTCATGGGAACACAGCAACCAATATAAGCAGCAGCAGAGACAGGCAGGGACGTGGAACTCCCATCTCACCAATGAAGTGAGACTTGCCCTCCTACCCCTCCAAGGGCTCCCCAAAGGACACATCGACCCTCACCTGGCAGCAGTACAGCAGGTTCCCACCCTCCATCTTCACTCCACCAAATCAGGGTCAAATGAAACCAGTTAAACATAAGGCACAAAGATCAAAACATTTTGAAAATCTCCATTAGACATCCTACCAAAACCCAGGAAGATCTAAGAAAGGAACTGAAGACAAAAAGACATCCAACAGATGGAAATACTGAGGTAACAGGGACTTCAGAATTACCAGACAGATTTTAAAGCATCCATGATTTTAAAAAAGAAAAAGAAAAAAAAAAAAAAAAAACGAGCAAAGGGATGATGTGATTTGAGGCAGAGTTTTATTTGAAAACTACAGCAACAGAAATGTCAAGCTCAAAGGATTAACTCAACAACAAAAAGAAAATAATCAGAAGAAAGGGACCATAAGCCAGCAATAAAAACAACTGAAATGCCAACCTAACAACAGAGTCAGAAAGAGACTTGGAAATCTTCAAAACTACAACAAAGAGTAGCCTTTGTGTAAGGTGAGCCTCTGGAGGAGAGGAGGGAGAACTGAAAGCTCTCTAGAGAAATAATGACTGCAGAAGCCTGATCTACAAAGCGGACTCCAGGCCACCCATAGTCACACAGTAAGATCCTACCTCAAAAAATAAATAAATAAATAAAATAAGATAAAAATAATGACTGAAAGCTTCCCAAGCAGAAAAAACAAATTAAAACTGAATAATACCTAAACAAAATAAAATCAAAGAAATCTGTGTCTACACATACCATAACTAATCTTTTCTTTAAAAATAAAAGCCTCAAGAGCAACCAAAGAAAGACCATCATATCAGTGGGCAACAACAATGGCGAATCGCTCACACGCAGGCATGGAGACAAGAGGATACAGGACACTATTTTGGCATGCTAAGAGGACAGAAATGTAGAGTCCTATCACCAGTGAGGGCAGGGCACAGCTATAAGCCCACGCACTTGGAAACCTAAAGCAAGATCATGACTTTGAGGTCACTATCGAGACACAGTGAGCTCAAGGCCAAGCTGGACAACTGAGCCAGACTGTGTCTTGAAACGAAATAACGTGTTGGGGACATGACTCAGTGGCGTGCACGCAGAGCACAGCTGTGCTTCCAGTACCCGACCATGACGAGGGGATGAAAAAGAGGAGGAGAAGAAAAGACAAGGGAGGGGGAGGGAGTGGAGCTGAGGAGGAAAAGAAGGATAAGAAGAGAGAAGAGAAGTATGCAGATGGTGGAAGAAGAAAAGATGAGGACAAGAAGGAAGAGGATGTGGAAGAGGAGCAGGAGGGTGGAGAAATGAAGACCTAAGGAAATGTGTCCCCAGCAGACTTACTCAAGAAGATGAGTAAAAGAAGTTTATGAACAGATTGGAAAAGATAGATAGAAAGAAAGAAAGAGAGAAAGAAAGAAAGAAAGAAAGAAAGAAAGAAAGAAAGAAAGAAAGAAAGAAAGAGAGAGAGAAAGAGAGAGAGAGAGAGAGAGAGAGAGAAAGAAAGAAAGAAAGAAAGAAAGAAAGAAAGAAAGAAAGAAAGAGAAACAAGCAAACAAACAAACAATAAGAGAAGGTATGTGGGAAAAACCTTTGATGCACAAGGGTGAGAACCTGAGCATGAGTTCCCAGAATCCACAGAAAGCTAGGCATGGTGGTATATATGTGTAATCCAAGTCCTCCTGTAGGAAGATGGGAGGTAGAGAAAAGAGAACACCCAGAAGCCCTTAGGCCGCCAGTCTAGCACACGGTGAGATCAGCACATACGCTGTCTCAAGCAAGGCAGAAGGACCTGCAATTATCTCTGGCCTCTACATGCGACAAGCATGTACATATGTATATATGCACACATCACACATACACATACAAACACACATACATGCACACATATACACACACGCACATGCACACACACACGCACAGAATTTACAGGGAGGCCAAATGGGGAGCCATTTAGCGAATACAGTTCCAATCTTACAATATGTAATAAATTAATTGTTTCCCTTTCTCAGTGAAAGCTATGTTCCAAGACATCAAGCAAATGTCTAAAACTAAAGACAGCACAGAACCCCATACTTGAATGCCTCCCCACCTTAACTGAGCATTTACTACACCTTGTGGCCATATTAATTGACTAATGGTCAGGTGGCATATACTGTGTTGAACAAAGGGACAATTCACCTCTCAAGGCCTTAAGCACTGTAAAGCAGTGACAAAAGCTGAGGGGTCCCTGACACAAACTACAACAGAAGCAAAGATCCAAAGCTTTGGGCGTCATGCCATGTGCAAGACAGACAAAAGCAAGGGCCCCACCTGGGACGTTCCGGTTGCTGAAAGAAAAGCAGAAGGGACAGCACAGCTCGAGAGACATGAACAAGGCAGCAGAGAGAGGGCATAAGGTCTCAAATCTCTGTAGAAATCAAGTCAAGCGAGGTCTCAGAGGCCAAGGCAAGACAAGGAACCTGGATCACTTACAAACGATAGGCACGAACTAGGGGATGTAGAGTGGGGACTAACAAGGTTAGACTGACATTGTTTAATTGTGATTAGAGAGTAAATATTATTTGACCTTACAGATAAAATCGTGATATAAAGTGCCTACATGCTAGCAATTCTTATCCTAAGTAAGAATCTGTTAACTAAAAAGCTTTAAGGTGAAATTTAAACCTACATGCTTTAAAACTGTCCCAGCATTTATCTCAATCTCCAACTACTGGTAACAGTTTATAGACGTTATTACTTATCAGAGAGGTCTCAGGCTAGGCCTGATGGCAAAAACCAGTAATCCTAGCACTTGGGAAGGAAAGGGGAGATTCACAACCTCAAGGCCAGACCTAGCTTTTTAAAAATAATCATTTTCCCTTACTCTATAAATAGGAGACAGTTGGAAATGAAAATGTCTCTCCTTCCCCCTAGTGCCCATTTCAGAGAATGAGGCCTTCACACAAAGCACAGTGGAATTACACTGAGTGCTCTAGAAGAAAGCTTCTAGCATCCTCTGCTGACAGAACTTCGCAGGTGTAATGTATTTAAATATTAACTACCCTTTGAAGTTAAAAGTCAGTAAGCTTCCTCACATTGTTTTAAAGTCAGCTTTAAATTAAACTGATCAAAGGCAACAATTAAAACAACAGGTCTAGCAGACATAGGAGGAAAGGGCTTGGGTTCCGCCAAGCCTCGGAACTGAAACTCAAGCCCACTTGATAGCAGGGAGCACTGACTCCTGAAAGTTGTCCTCGTGCTTTTGCTTGCACACATGCACACACATCATGTGAATAAATAAATCAGCTTTGCCTAAAACATCAGAGAATGGCAGTGACCCAAGGCAGTCCTGTCACACGAAAGGACCCTTATTCGACTTCCATAAACTGTCTCACTGTCACAGCACCTCATAAAAACTTGACAAGAACCCCGCCACTTCCAGTCCTCCATCCTTTCTTTCCCTACACATGAAGAAAGAGACTGACTGATACAGGTGGTAGGTTGGCAGTGACCAAGTCCAAGGGGATGAAAGGCTTTAGACCAGAAGACAGAGAAACACAGAGGTGGCCCAAACTTGGGCTGTCTAGTACGGAACGTGCCAGCCAGGGAGTCAGACAAAGTTCATGAAAAACAGGTGTCCACAACTCAAAAGCCACTGTTACATTGAGCCTTTAGTTACAGTCATAAAACTCAAACTGGCCATTTTCCGTAGTAATGTGAAACAGGATAGCAACGGAAACCTGAGGACAATGAAACCCTCAATAATTCCAAAGTCTCCGTTTAATTACTTGTTGTAACCTCCTTCACCTTATAAAAAATAGGATTATGTACAAACAAGAATTTTTCAAAAATGTTTTTTCAATTCTTTCTCTGACATTTCCCATATCAACTGTCATTTGTTTATTCAATTTCAAGAAAAATAAAAATAAACCCTCATATCCTATTTGAATGAACAATTACTGCTAGCCTCCATATAAGCAAAGCCGAATGAAGAGTGAGTAAGAAGCAAGTCTGCAATTAAAAGCAATTTAATATATTAACACTTCCAAGAGCTTGAGCAGCAGCAGCAACATGAACGCTAGCTAACTGCGCGAGGAAGTGCACATATCTAAGAGGGTTGCAGATGTCGCCCAGCATGGCCAACGGGGCTGTCAGAGCCAAAGGAAACTCAAAGCCTATCCAAATATCCAGAAACCGGCTCAACCTGGACTCTGAGAGGATTTCTGGCAGTCAGATACAAGCCAGCACTCCTTAGGAACTTGTGAAACTGGCTCCCATCTACCAAACTAAGTCATTTCCCTTACAGGGACATATGGTTACCTATGGTGCCTATCAGTACATTAAAGCTCATGCTGGCCTCCAGACGCCTCTGGCTGCTCTCTCCCTCCTACCTACCATAAAAACCTTCCCCTTAAAACATACCAGGAGGGGTTGGGGATTTAGCTCAGTGGTAGAGCGCTTGCCTAGGAAGCGCAAGGCCCTGGGTTCGGTCCCCAGCTCCGAAAAAAAGAACCAAAAAAAAAAAAAAAACATACCAGGAACACTCAGGCCCTGAGTTCAACGTCCAGCATTGCAAAGTAAGAGGAAGCCAGCCACAGAGGTTCGAAGCTATGATCATCAAATTAAAGAGGTAGGTGAGGGGGGAGCTCTTCCATTTCCTAAGGCGCTGTGGGCTACATAGCAAGACGCTCACACAAGGAGAAATGGCAATGCACTGACACTGTGTTAGTGCAGTTTATAGTGTTCTGCTGTAGTCTATAGCTTCCTAGTACGATCTGTAGTGTCCTAGTGCACTCTGTAGTGTCCTAACCAACACTATTCTAGCGCTTCCCTGTCCAGCCCTAGCCAACAAAAACTCACTTTACACAGGGCTGTGGTTAGGATATAAGGACATGATTTCATCTCATTTTCCCTTAGTGTAGTGCTACAATCACTACCTCCTACAAACTGCATTTAAAGATGGCAGAGATCCTGGTTCTTTCAGAAACATGTTGACTTACATTTCTATCCTTTCTTCATTTCCTATCTCTGAAAGGATCCAATTAGCTTAGGACATGCCAAGATCAAGTTCTCAGTACAAAGGAGATGTATTCACCCCAGAGGGACAAAGAACAGAGAATAAGAAACAAGGCCAGGAGACAGAGGAAGAGAGAAGGGGAAGGTAACAAGGCAGAGGGGTCAGGGGTGTTTGTCCCCGAGTGGGGGACAAAGGGCTGCCTCTGGATAGAGAGGAGCCAGATGCAGCTCATAGGAAAATGGCAGTTTATAAATGTACAAGGGGAAACCCCATGTTAGGATGAGGTGTTTAATTTTAACTGGGCAGGTTAATTAGGTGAGCTAACGGGGGCTTTGATTGCTGGGCTTCAGTGCTTTGATAGCAAGACCTTGGTAGTCAGCCTCAGGAGAAGGAAGTGGCCAAAATAAGGGAATGGCCCTTGGTGGCCAGCATTAGAAATGTGCTCTAAAGGCAAGGCAGAGAAAATAGGGAAGACGTACAAGACCGGCGAGAGCCATATTTGCCACAATCAAGCTGACTAGAGCCGTTCACTCTCCGCTTCCATTTTGATGCATGGTTACCAAAAATAAAAGACAGAATGTCATAAAATTAACATTTTTAATATAAAATTATTCAATTCCACTTGCCCCCACTCACAATGGGCTGGTTCTCTCATACCAATCCCTAGTTAAGAAAATGGCCTCCATACTTGACAACCAGATCTCTCCTGAAGCTCCCTCCTCTCTGATGACTCTAGCTTATGTCAAGTTGACAGAAAACTAATCAACCCAAAGGGGAATGTGAGACAAGTGTTAATGAGCCTGGAAGCTGAGAAGGGGCCCTGAGGGGATGACTGGGATCCACTGGGAACTAGCAAATACCTTTGTCTGAGAGATCTAGTAGGCAGAAGAGAGTAAAGTCTGACTGGCTGTCATTCGGGGCTTCTGTTTTAACCTATTCTGATGGGAAGATTTAGACATGTCCATAAAAAAGAATTGGGGACTGAGTTGCACGTTAGTTGTAGAACTAATGGGGTTACTACCATAAAACCTCCTTTAAAAAGTGTAATTAAATTTAACTGAGGGGAAGTTATGTTATTTATTGTTATAACTTGTTTCATTAAAGTGTTACTTTCCCAAAAGGAAGTATTTTTTCTTTAAGGATTTATTTATTTGTTTTATGTATGTGAGTACACTGTCGCTGTCTTCAGACACACCAGAAGAAGGCATCGGATCCCATTACAGATGGTTGTGAGCCACCATGTGGTTGCTGGGAATTGAACTCAGGACCCCTGGAAGAGCAGTCAGTGCTCTTAACCACTGAGCCATCATCTCTCGTGCCCTAAAGGAAGCATTTAAAATGCACATTCACTGTTGAGACCTCTTACTGGAAATTCTTCTGTAAAACAAACACAACAAAACAAAACAATCTCTGCCTTCATTTCCCAAAGAAGCGTTTCAGTGATTCTCTAAATGAAATAGACACATACCTAGTCAAGCTTAATGAAAATCTTTGCTGAGGCTAGTTGTATGGTGTATTCCCATAATTCAATGAGCTGCAAAGATTGCACTTCACTTCTCTAGAAAATAAGCATAGAGCAAACCAGACAGACACAAAAGAATTCATATTAAACTCACACATGCTGGAATAGAAACCAAATCTAAGAGTCTGATGATTAGTTTATAAGCCACAAACTTTGCTCACTATTTTGTTCAAGCTAGAGAGAGAAAAGTGTGTGTGTGTGTGTGTGTGTGAGAGAGATGTGTTTTAGAGACAGGGTCTTACTCTATAGCCCTATGTGCATGAAACTCACTGGACTTAAAACTCCTGACCTTCCTGCCTCCACTTCCCAAGGGCTGGAACTATAGGAAGCCAGGGAGGTCATCAGATCCCTTGGAACTGGAGTTACAGACAGTTGAAAGATGCCATGTAAGTGCTGTAAATCAAATCCAGGTCCTCTAGAAGAACAGCAAGTGCTCCAATAGCTAAGTCATCTCACTGGCCACTAGAAAAGCCTTTTTTATAAAGGAGAAAAGGTACCAATGATAGCAAAAGTTTGGTGCCACCCCCTACTTGCTGCCTCACCCAGCAAGGGCACAGCTTGGCTTCTATTAGTCTGTATTCATTTAATCTTCATGGTTTTACTTTTCTCTTCATTCTTCCAAGCCTGTGCTTACTTATACTACTATATCAAGTCATTTGGAGCTAGTAGGATATGACTACTCAATAGTACCTGAGAGCTGTCCTACATTCACACTCCAGGTTGTCCCACTGTGTCTTTTCATCTGTTCTTTATCTTTGAACTTGGCTACTTTCCTCTTACAGTGCTCTGAGATTTTCTGAGCAACAAGAAGCTGAAATTATACTCGGAAATCCTCTGATGAAGTGCTGCTCCTGCACGGCTCCGCGCCTCTCCGAGGCAGGACTTGTGCTCGTCACATGACTTGTGCTATGGAGAGTTTAGCCCTGCAGCAGCAAGAAGATAACCCCACAGCAGTGGGTCCAGCTAAGAGGAGTCTACATGAGAGAAACGACATTGAGTTTGAACTTAGAATATGGAGCACAGAGCTTAAATATGACCATGTTTCATGAGTAGTCAGAATTAGATCTTAAGTTAGACTGTACGATACTACTCTTAGCTGCCAGGAGTAAACATGAGTTATGAGTGCAGAAGACACAAAGAACTACCACGGAACAAGCGATAGGGAGGTAAGGAGAGGACCAGACAAGGCAGACAACTAGGAAATAGGAGCAGTATACAAACGCCACGGGAGTTTGTCTGCTTTATGCCTGTGTGTCTCCCATAACTAGAATGTGCCTGCCTAGTAGCAGGAGTTTGATTAAACAGCCAAGGGATAGGCAGCAAACCAAGAGCTCCAAGAAAGGAAGGAAAAGTTTCACGGCACAGGCCAAAGTGCTCCACATCGCAGACATGGTAGAATGAGGCCTGAGGAAAGATCTTTGGGTTTAGACTGTTTGTTCTCTTTTAATTCTGCTTTGTTTTGTTATTGGTCCATGTTGATATAGTCTTGGCTAGTCTAGAATGCCCTATGGCCAGGCTGCCTTCAATGCATAGCAATCCTCCTGCTGACCTACTCTGGATTTGCATACTCAGAGCCTCACTGATCTCTGTGAGGAGTCTTCATGGCGGAACCGACAGCACAGACTTGGAGAACAGTGTAGTCAGACGCAGTTGCAGCTTCAGAAACATTTGGTCTTAGAGGAAGGTGCTCAGGGAGTAGCTTGGAGACAAGCAGACTACAAAATGACTTCAGTGCTCACAAGCTTAGGGTCAAGCAGACAGGAAACAGCTGAAAACAAAAGGAGGACCAGAAGACACAAAAGACCAATGGTGTGACGTAAACACAAGAGAGAGCAAAGTAAGGCTTACAGTGTTGAAGCATCAGACACCCAATACATCCTAACTATGAAACCTAGAAACACAGTTCCCTGCAAGGGGGAGAGGGAATATGCACCACTTTAAGCCCAGCACTCAGGAGGCAGAGTCAGGCTGATCTCTGTGAGTTCAAGTAGGGCCTGGACTACAGAGTGAGTTCCCGAACAGCCGGAGCTACATAAAGAATCCCTGCCTCAAAACACAAAAGGAACAAAAGCGAGAATGATAATGATGATAATAAATATAATAATAGCTATTATAATATCTAATTATTATATTATTTCTTGTACTTTTGCTGATTATTACCTTAAAACGGTTTTTTGAACCAACAAGTAAAAAACTCTAGACTCTAAGTACAAATGGACAAGATAAAATTACTTCTAAGGTCAGAAATAGTTGAATTCAATATTGAAATACAGGCCAAAGCCAGGCATGACGGAGCACATTTAATCCCAGCACTCAGAGGCAGAGGCAGGCTGGTCTCTGAGTTCAAGGCCAGCCTGATCTACAGAGAGAGTTCTCAGGACAGCCAGGGCTACACAGAGATACCTTGTCTGAAAAACAAACTAACGAAAATAGAAGACTGCTACACAAATTGTCTATAATGTATATGTGAAATTATCCATCTCTATCCTATAGTAATATTCATGCTTTCCTTTGGCTGTAGCTCTCCGTTTCCATTGTCACTTGACCTAAAAGCTGTCAACATTCCAGATATCTGAGCTAATGAGAAAACAGAAAAGCTATATGCTCACTCAGAACCTTAAATGCAGCATGAAGTTTCCACTCATCACAAAAGAAACCCTATCATCTGAAAACTGGAAGCTTTC